>NC_058080.1:757271532-757538721 GCF_014858855.1 Bufo gargarizans | reverse complement strand
CCTCAGGTGGATAGATTTTCCTCCAAACGCTCAGGAGCAGCAGCAGCAGCAGCAGCTACACACAGCCACAGGCGACCACACCCACAGGTAATCGCAGCTCAGGAACAGCTGGTCCAGAGCTGCACTCACTATTCTGCTGGTACAGTCACTGTGTACATACATTACTTATCCTGTACTGATCCTGAGTTACGTCCTGTATTATACTCCAGAGCTGCACTCACTATTCTGCTGGTGCAGTCACTGTGTACATACAATACTTATCCTGTACTGATCCTGAGTTACGTCCTGTATTATACTCCAGAGCTGCACTCACTATTCTGCTGGTGCAGTCACTGTGTACATACATTACATTACTTATCCTGTACTGATCCTGAGTTACATCCTGTATTATACTCCAGAGCTGCACTCACTATTCTGCTGGTGCAGTCACTGTGTACATACATTACATTACTTATCCTGTACTGATCCTGAGTTACATCCTGTATTATACTCCAGAGCTGCGCTCACTATTCTGCTGGTGCAGTCACTGTGTACATACATTACATTACTTATCCTGTACTGATCCTGAGTTACATCCTGTATTATACTCCAGAGCTGCGCTCACTATTCTGCTGGTGCAGTCACTGTGTACATACATTACTTATCCTGTACTGATCCTGAGTTACATCCTGTATTATACTCCAGAGCTGCACTCACTATTCTGCTGGTGCAGTCACTGTGTACATACATTACATTACTTATCCTGAGCTACATGCTGTATTATACTCCAGAGCTGCACTCACTATTCTGCTGGTGCAGTCACTGGGTACATACATTACATTACTTATCCTGTACTGATCCTGAGTTACATCCTGTATTATACTCCAGAGCTGCGCTCACTATTCTGCTGGTGCAGTAACTGTGTACATACATTACTTATCCTGTACTGATCCTGAGTTACATCCTGTATTATACTCCAGAGCTGCACTCACTATTCTGCTGGTGCAGTCACTGTGTACATACATTACATTACTTATCCTGAGCTACATCCTGTATTATACTCCAGAGCTGCACTCACTATTCTGCTGGTGGAGTCACTGTGTACATACATTACATTACTTATCCTGCACTGATCCTGATTACATCCTGTATTATACTCCAGAGCTGCACTCACTATTCTGCTGGTGCAGTCACTGTGCATACATACATTACTTATCCTGTACTGATCCTGAGTTACATCCTGTATTATACTCCAGAGCTGCACTCACTATTCTGCTGGTGCAGTCACTGTGTACATACAATTACTTATCCTGTACTGATCCTGAGTTACATCCTGTATTATACTCCAGAGCTGCACTCACTATTCTGCTGGTGCAGTCACTGTGTACATTACATTACTTATCCTGTACTGATACTGAGTTACATCCTATATTATACTCCAGAGCTGCACTCACTATTCTGCTGGTGGCAGTCACTGTGTACATTACATTACTTATCCTGTACTGATCCTGAGTTACATCCTGTATTATACTCCAGAGCTGCACTCACTATTCTGCTGGTGCAGTCACTGTGTAGACATTACATTACTTATCCTGTACTGATCCTGAGTTACATCCTGTATTATACTCCAGAGCTGCACTCACTATTCTGCTGGTGCAGTCACTGTGTACATACATTACTTATCCTGTACTGATCCTGAGTTACATCCTATATTATACTCCAGAGCTGCACTCACTATTCTGCTGGTGCAGTCACTGTGTACATACATACATTACTTATCCTGCACTGATCCTGATTACATCCTGTATTATACTCCAGAGCTGCACTCACTATTCTGCTGGTGGAGTCACTGTGTACATACATTACATTACTTATCCTGTACTGATCCTGAGTTACATCCTGTATTATACTCCAGAGCTGCACTCACTACTCTGCTGGTGGAGTCACTGTGTACATACATTATATTACTTATCCTGTACTGATCCTGAGTTACATCCTGTATTATACTTCAGAGCTGCACTCACTATTCTGCTAGTGCAGTCACTGTGTACATACATTACTTATCCTGTACTGATCCTGAGTTACATCCTGTATTATACTCCAGAGCTGCACTCACTATTCTGCTGGTGCAGTCACTGTGTACATACATTACTTATCCTGCACTGATCCTCAGTTACATCCTGTATTATACTCCAGAGCTGCACTCACTATTCTGCTGGTGCAGTCACTGTGTACATACATTACATTACTTATCCTGTACTGATCCTGAGTTACATCCTGTATTATACTTCAGAGCTGCGCTCACTATTCTGCTGGTGCAGTCACTGTGTACATACATTACTTATCCTGTACTGATCCTAAATTACATCCAGTATTATACTCCAGAGCTGCACTCACTATTCTGCTGGTGTAGTCACTGTGTACATACATTACTTATCCTGTACTGATCCTGAGATATATCCTGTATTTTACTCCAGAGCTGCACTCACTATTCTGCTGGTGCAGTCACTGTGTACATACATTACATTACTTATCCTGTACTGATCCTGAGTTACAGCCTGTATTATACTCCAGAGCTGCACTCACTATTCTGCTGGTGCAGTCACTATGTACATACATTACTTATCCTGCACTGATCCTCAGTTACATCCTGTATTATACTCCAGAGCTGCACTCTCTATTCTGCTGGTGCAGTCACTGTGTACATACATTACTATCCTGTACTGATCCTGAGTTACATCGGTATTATACTCCAGAGCTGCACTCACTATTCTGCTGGTGCAGTCACTGTGTACATACATTACTTATCCTGTACTGATCCTGAGTTACATCCGGTATTATACTCCAGAGCTGCACTCACTATTCTGCTGGTGCAGTCACTGTGTACATACATTACATTACTTATCCTGTACTGATCTGAGTTACATCCTGTATTATACCCCAGAGCTGCACTCACTATTCTGCTGGTGCAGTCACTGTATACATACATACATTACTTATCCTGTACTGATCTGAGTTACATCCTGTATTATACTCCAGAGCTGCACTCACTATTCTGCTAGTGAAGTCACTGTGTACATACATTACTTATCCTGCACTGATCAGTTACATCCTGTATTATACTCCAGAGCTGCACTCACTATTCTGCTGGTGGAGTCACTGTGTACATACATTACTTATCCTGTACTGATCCTGAGTTACATCCTGTATTATACTCCAGAGCTGCACTCACTATTCTGCTGGTGGAGTCACTATGTACAGTCGGGGCCAAAAGTTTTGAGAATGACACAAATATAGATCTTTGTTTCAGTTGTTTCTGTGATGTAGTGAAATATAATTACATGCACTTCATACGTTTCAAAGGCTTTTATCGACCATTACTTGACATTTATGCAAAGAGTCAGTATTTGCAGTGTTGGCCCTTCTTTTTCAAGACCTCTGCAATCCGACTGGGCATGCTCTCAATCAACTTCTGGGCCAATTCCTGACTGATAGCAACCCATTCTTTCATAATCACTTCTTGGAGTTTGTCAGAATTAGTGGGTTTTTGTTTGTCCACCCGCCTCTTGAGGATTGACCACAAGTTCTCAATGGGATTAAGATCTGGGGAGTTTCCAGGCCATGGACCCAAAATGTCAACGTTTTGGTCCCCGAGCCACTTAGTTATCACTTTTGTCTTATGGCACGGTGCTCCATCGTGCTGGAAAATGCATTGTTCTTCACCAAACTGTTGTTGGATTGTTGGAAGAAGTTGCTGTTGGAGGGTGTTTTGGTTCCATTCTTTATTCATGGCTGTGTTTGGGGGCAAAATTGTGAGTGAGCCCACTCCCTTGGATGAGAAGCAACCCCACACATGAATGGTCTCAGGAGGCTTTACTGTTGGCATGACACAGGACTGATGGTAGCGCTCACCTTTTCTTCTCCGGACAAGCCTTTTTCCTGATGCCCCAAACAATCGGAAAGAGGCTTTATCGGAGAATATGACTTTGCCCCAGTCCTCAGCAGTCCATTCACCATATTTTCTGCAGAAGATCAATCTGTCCCTGATGTTTTTTTGGAGAGAAGTGGCTTCTTTGCTACCCTTCTTGACACCAGGCCATCTTCCAAAAGTCTTCGCCTCACTGTGCGTGCAGATGCGCTCACACCTGCCTGCTGCCATTCCTGAGCAAGCTCTGCACTGGTGGCACCCCGATCCCGCAGCCGAATCCTCTTTAGGAGACGATCCTGGCGCTTGCTGGACTTTCTTGGACGCCCTGAAGCCTTCTTAACAAGAATGGAACCTCTTTCCTTGAAGTTCTTGGTGATCCTATAAATTGTTGATTGAGGTGCAATCTTAGTAGCCACAATATCCTTGCCTGTGAAGCCATTTTTATGCAACGCAATGATGGCTGCACGCGTTTCTTTGCAGGTCACCATGGTTAACAATGGAAGAACAATGATTTCAAGCATCACCCTCCTTTTAACAGGTCAAGTCTGCCATTTTAACCCAATCAGCCTGACATAATGATCTCCAGCCTTGTGCTCGTCAACATTCTCACCTGAGTTAACAAGACAATTACTGAAATGATCTCAGCAGGTCCTTTAATGACAGCAATGAAATGCAGTGGAAAGTTTTTTTTGGGATTAAGTTAATTTTCATGGCAAAGAAGGACTATGCAATTCATCTGATCGCTCTTCATAACATTCTGGAGTATATGCAAATTGCTATAATAAAAACTTAAGCGGCAACTTTTCCAATTTCCAATATTTATGTAATTCTCAAAACTTTTGGCCACGACTGTACATACATGACTTATCCTGTACTGATCCTGAGTTACATCCTGTATTATACTCCAGAGCTGCACTCACTATTCTGCTGGTGCAGTCACTGTGTACATACATTACATTACTTATCCTGTACTGATCCTGAGTTACATCCTGTATTATACTCCAGAGCTGCACTCACTATTCTGCTGGTGGAGTCAATGTGTACATACATTACTTATCCTGCACTGATCCTGATTACATCCTGTATTATACTCCAGAGCTGCACTCACTATTCTGCTGGTGCAGTCACTGTGTACATACATTACATTACTTATCCTGTACTGATCCTGAGTTACATCCTGTATTATACTCCAGAGCTGCACTCACTATTCTGCTGGTGGAGTCACTGTGTACATACATTACTTATCCTGTACTGATCCTGAGTTACATCCTGTATTATACTCCAGAGCTGCACTCACTATTCTGCTGGTGCAGTCACTGTGTACATACAATACTTATCCTGTACTGATCCTGAGTTACATCCTGTATTATACTCCAGAGCTGCACTCACTATTCTGCTGGTGCAGTCACTGTGTACATACATTACTTATCCTGTACTGATCCTGAGTTACATCCTGTATTATACTATTCTGCTGGTGCAGTCACTGTGTACATACATTACTTATCCTGAGTTACATCCTGTATTATACTCCAGAGCTGCACTCACTATTCTGCTGGTGCAGTCACTGTGTACATACATTACTTATCCTGTACTGATCCTGAGTTACATCCTGTATTATACTCCAGAGCTGCACTCACTATTCTGCTGGTGCAGTCACTGTGTACATACATTACTTATCCTGTACTGATCCTGAGTTACATCCTGTATTATACTCCAGAGCTGCACTCACTATTCTGCTGGTGCAGTCACTGTGTACATACATTACTTATCCTGTACTGATCCTGAGTTACATCCTGTATTATACTCCAGAGCTGCACTCACTATTCTGCTGGCGCAGTCACTGTGTACATACATTACTTATCCTGTACTGATCCTGAGTTACATCCTGTATTATACTCCAGAGCTGCACTCACTATTCTGCTGGTGCAGTCACTGTGTACATACATTACTTATCCTGTACTGATCCTGAGTTACATCCTGTATTATACTCCAGAGCTGCGCTCACTAATGTAATGTATGTACACATCATCCTGAGTAGACCACACATACACAGTATATACGTCTCCTCTCCTCCTGGTGATATGTCAGTACCTCCGCTATACCTCTTGTGTCTCACTCCTGGTCCTTGGTGTGGAGCTCCAGGTTGTCCATTTCTCCTGTGATGCTTTGTGTATTAGACGCCTGCGCTGTGATATTGCAGTAAATGCGCCGGTTCCTTCCTGTCTGGCAGGTAGATTTCTGGACATTGTAGCAGCTGTAATGCTATAATCTCCTGAGCGCCGCAGTAGCCAGAGACCATTAGCGGAATTAGGAGTCATTAGAGGAAGGGATATCCCCCCCCCCTCCACATTCCAGGAGTACACATGGTGCTAGTAGTAACAATGTATCGCTCCGGCTCACTCAGCATTGTCTGCATACAATGTCTCATCATTACTGAGCCTCTGAATGCACACTTATATGTCTATTCATTGGCAGCAAGCAGAGATCCTGGCAACAGACAGAAACTTAAGCAGATTTTATTGAAGTTGCAGAACTTTCCAGTGTATGCCTGATTCTATAAGACTGGACACCGGCCCTTTAAGAGTAGATAGACCCCCGATGTGTTGAGTGATTGCTTCGGACACCTATAGGATGTCAGTGAGGTGGAGCGGGGCGAGCGGAAGCGATGGACGCATTGTGCAGGCGCCGCTGATCCCTATCTCACATCATACCTTATTTATCCCAAAACAATAGCAGTGACAGGGGGCGGACGGTGAGAAGGCTGCCCCCAGGGTGGGGGAAGGGGAGACAGCGACCACCCGGCCGAGCATGCATGTCTGCGAATACGGACCCCATTAGTCAGAGCCGCTATGGACAGGCGTACGTTACACATGAGCGTCCATTCACACAGTGAATCCTGTGTCAGGGCATCAGATCAGCGTCTGTTGGACGCCCCGTCGTCCTTGCGCCATTCTTATCCCCTTATTATGGTGAAAATACTTTGGCGGTGAAGAAAGGTGACGCGGGGCGCTGAGAGTTGTCAGACCAGAATCTGCCATCTTGGGTTCACGTGGAGCGTTTCCGCTTGTGACCGTTCCGCAGATACCCGGCTGCAGGCAGTGGAAGAACCGGTCTCGGGGCGGAATGGGGCGTGTGGGTCTCAGTGTGTGCTCCTGAATGGGGCGACCGCGCTCCTCTATTATGCTCTTGTTATTACAGGTGTCTGCGTAATACGGGGGGGGGGGGACGCTGCCTCGCATTCCTCAGACCTCTACAATAGAGGCCGAATCGCTGTCATTTCTGGAGATCCGTTTGGATTATTGACTTGTGACCCGTTCATGAGCCGAGAGGTCGGGGAGGAGGATGTCACATTATCACCTAATGTATGGGGGCAGGATTAAAGGGAAAGCAGCGCTGGAGCGTTATAAGGGGAGCGGCTGATATCAGTCACATAGGATGTAATGTCTGGAGGTTATATCAGTGCTGGAGCGTTATAAGAGGAGCGGCTGATATCAGTCACATAGGATGTAATGTCTGGAGGTTATATCAGTGCGGAGCGTTATAAGGGGAGCGGCTGATATCAGTCACATGATGTAATGTCTGGAGGTTATATCAGTGCGGAGCGTTATAAGGGGAGCGGCTGATATCAGTCACATGATGTAATGTCTGGAGGTTATATCAGCGCTGGAGCATTATAAGAGGAGCGGCTGATATCAGTCACATGATGTAATGTCTGGAGGTTATATCAGTGCGGAGCGTTATAAGGGGAGCGGCTGATATCAGTCACATGATGTAATGTCTCTGGAGGTTATATCAGCGCTGGAGCGTTATAAGAGGAGCGGCTGATATCAGTCACATAGGATGTAATGTCTGGAGGTTATATCAGTGCTGGAGCGTTATAAGAGGAGCGGCTGATATCAGTCACATAGGATGTAATGTCGGAGGTTATATCAGTGCTGGAGCGTTATAAGAGGAGCAGCTGATATCAGTCACATAGGATGTAATGTCGGAGGTTATATCAGTGCTGGAGCGTTATAAGAGGAGCGGCTGATATCAGTCACATGTGATGTAATGTCTGGAGGTTATATCAGCGCTGGAGCGTTATAAGAGGAGCGGCTGATATCAGTCACATAGGATGTAATGTCTGGAGGTTATATCAGTGCTGGAGCGTTATAAGGGGAGCGGCTGATATCAGTCACATATGATGTAATGTCTCTGGAGGTTATATCAGTGCTGGAGCGTTATAAGAGGAGCGGCTGATATCAGTCACATAGGATGTAATGTCTGGAGGTTATATCAGTGCTGGAGCGTTATAAGGGGAGCGGCTGATATCAGTCACATATGATGTAATGTCTCTGGAGGTTATATCAGTGCTGGAGCGTTATAAGAGGAGCGGCTGATATCAGTCACATATGATGTAATGTCTCTGGAGGTTATATCAGTGCTGGAGCGTTATAAGAGGAGCGGCTGATATCAGTCACATAGGATGTAATGTCTCTGAGAGACAAAGATAGCTTTCAGTCACTGAATAGACATCCTACAAGACTACAGGGCTCAGAAAAAGCAGAGTTCTGTTGACAGCGTAGATAGGGGTCAGGTAGAGCTGGACAGACCTACATTTTGTGGAGCTTTTCTCATCACCAGTAGTGAGAATATGAAGTTTTATTCTGCTAGGTTTTGTTCCTGTAAGTGCCCCAGAGGCGGAGCTTCACCAGGAAGTGCTATCTGCTGGGAGCTGTCACTCATAGCAGAGGGGAGGGGCTTATGGTCCATCCACCTGGATAATATTAGGGTGGAGCAGTGTCGTCGCCCCTGTATTCAGCTGGTGCCCGCAGTTATGACACCCCGCCGAGACATCCACCCCCCCCCCACCCCCCCGACATTCCTGCATACACCCAGGGTTATTAGATTTGGCACATGGTGGTTTTTGGTCCTCGCAGGCAGCTGTAGTGCTTGGTGCTGGTGCTTTGTCTGTATTCTCCTGACTGGACATGGAAGGGTTAATGGCAGCACTCTGGGTGGTGCTGGAGGTCACAGGGGTCACTGTTAGGGGCAGAGTGTTTACAAAACCTGTTCTCCAGGAGGGAAAACAAAGAATGTCAGGTATGTCAGCTCAGAGCGTGCGGGCCGCCCCCCAGGAGGCAGGGCACGCCCCAGGAGCATAATGTACCCCGAAACACAGGGCACGCCCCAGGAGCATAATGTACCCCGAAACACAGGGCACGCCCCAGGAGCATAATGTACCCCGAAACACAGGGCACGCCCCAGGAGCATAATATACCCGAAACATAGAACAGGGCACGCCCCAGGAGCATAATGTACCCGAAACACAGGGCACGCCCCAGGAGCATAATGTACCCCGAAACACAGGGCACGCCCCAGGAGCATAATATACCCCGAAACACAGGGCACGCCCCAGGAGCATAATGTACCCCGAAACTCAGGGCACGCCCCAGGAGCATAATGTACCCCGAAACATAGAACAGGGCACGCCCCAGGAGCATAATGTACCCCGAAACACAGGGCACGCCCCAGGAGCATAATGTACCCCGAAACATAGAACAGGGCACGCCCCAGGAGCATAATGTACCCCGAAACACAGGGCACGCCCCAGGAGCATAATGTACCCCGAAACACAGGGCACGCCCCAGGAGCATAATGTACCCCGAAACACAGGGCACGCCCCAGGAGCATAATGTACCCCGAAACATAGAACAGGGCACGCCCCAGGAGCATAATATACCCCGAAACATAGAACAGGGCACGCCACAGGAGCATAATGTACACCGAAACACAGGGCACGCCCCAGGAGCATAATGTACCCCGAAACACAGGGCACACCCCAGGAGCATAATGTACCCCGAAACACAGGGCACGCCCCAGGAGCATAATGTACCCCGAAACACAGGGCACGCCCCAGGAGCATAATGTACCCCGAAACACAGGGCACGCCCCAGGAGCATAATATACCCCGAAACATAGAACAGGGCACGCCCCAGGAGCATAATGTACCCCGAAACACAGGGCACGCCCCAGGAGCATAATGTACCCCGAAACACAGGGCACGCCCCAGGAGCATAATGTACCCCGAAACACAGGGCACGCCCCAGGAGCATAATGTACCCCGAAACACAGGGCACGCCCCAGGAGCATAATGTACCCCGAAACACAGGGCACGCCCCAGGAGCATAATGTACCCCGAAACACAGGGCACGCCCCAGGAGCATAATATACCCCGAAACATAGAACAGGGCACGCCCCAGGAGCATAATGTACCCCGAAACACAGGGCACGCCCCAGGAGCATAATGTACCCCGAAACACAGGGCACGCCCCAGGAGCATAATGTACCCCGAAACACAGGGCACGCCCCAGGAGCATAATGTACCCCGAAACACAGGGCACGCCCCAGGAGCATAATATACCCCGAAACACAGGGCACGCCCCAGGAGCATAATGTACCCCGAAACACAGGGCACGCCCCAGGAGCATAATGTACCCCGAAACACAGGGCACGCCCCAGGAGCATAATGTACCCTGAAACACAGGGCACGCCCCAGGAGCATAATGTACCCCGAAACACAGGACACGCCCCAGGAGCATAATGTACCCCGAAACACAGGGCACGCCCCAGGAGCATAATGTACCCTGAAACACAGGGCACGCCCCAGGAGCATAATGTACCCCGAAACACAGGGCACGCCCCAGGAGCATAATGTACCCCGAAACACAGGGCACGCCCCAGGAGCATAATGTACCCCGAAACACAGGGCACACCCCAGGAGCATAATGTACCCCGAAACACAGGGCACGCCCCAGGAGCATAATGTACCCCGAAACACAGGGCACGCCCCAGGAGCATAATGTACCCCGAAACACAGGGCACGCCCCAGGAGCATAATGTACCCCGAAACACAGGGCACGCCCCAGGAGCATAATATACCCCGAAACACAGGGCACGACCCAGGAGCATAATGTACCCCAAAACATAGAACAGGGCACGCCCCCGGAGCATAATGTACCCCGAAACACAGGACACGCCCCAGGAGCATAATGTACCCCGAAACATAGAACAGGACACGCCCCAGGAGCATAATGTACCCCGAAACACAGGGCACGCCCCAGGAGCATAATATACCCCGAAACACAGGGCACGACCCAGGAGCATAATGTACCCCAAAACATAGAACAGGGCACGCCCCCGGAGCATAATGTACCCCAAAACACAGGGCACGCCCCAGGAGCATAATGTACCCCGAAACATAGAACAGGACACGCCCCAGGAGCATAATGTACCCCGAAACATAGAACAGGGCACACCCAAAAACCAGGACAAGCTAATCCTCAAGGGCTCAGTACATAGTGCTCCCCAAAAACACAGGCTGCACCCCTTAGAAGCTCCATGCACAGAGCACCCCAATAGGTCATATAGGTTGCACCCTGAAATCTCAGCTCGGTACAGATCTACATTACAGCATAAGGCTACTTTCACACTTGCGGCAGAGAGATCCGGCAAGCAGTTCAGTCGCCGGAACTGCCTGCCGGATCAGGCAAAATGTATGCCAACTGATGGCATTTGTAAGACTGATCAGGATCCTGATCAGTCTTAAAAATGCCTGATCAGTCGAAAAAATGCATTGAAATGCCGGATCCGTCGTTCCGGTGTCATCCGGCAAAACGGATCCGGCATTTATTTTTTTCAGCTTTTTTTTCAGTCTGCGCATGCGCATAACGGAACGACGGATCCGGCACTAATACATCCCTATGGGAAAAAATGCCGGATCCGGCGTTCAGGCAAGTCTTCAGTTTTTTTCGCCGGAGATAAAACCGTAGCATGCTGCGGTTTTCTCTTTTGCCTGATCAGTCAAAACGACTGAACTGAAGACATCATGATGCATCCTGAACGGATCGCTCTCCATTCAGAATGCCTGGGGATGTGACTGATCAGTTATTTTCAGGTATTGAGCCCCTGTGACGGAACTCTGTGCCGGAAAAGAAAAACGCAAGTGTGAAAGTACCCTTACATGTGTAACTAAAGATCCAGCACAGCTGAGGGTTTGTTACAGTGTGTCTCCAGTGATATAAACATTGTGCACACTGGACTGATACATTGTAACAAACTATCAGAGCAGGAGGGAGATATGTTCTGCTGCTGTGTTCTCCTCACAGAGGATTGTCTAGACTGGATGCAACTGTAACAGACACTCAGCTGTGTCAAGTGTTAACTCTGAAAACAAGAAAGTGACAGCAAGCAGAGATCTTCAGAACAGGGGGGAACTGATGGGACGCTGGCCCTTTAAGCCCCCATATTGCCTTCTATACTATTGTTTCCGGATCCGCCATCTATGGCTATAAGATGATGTTTATGGGGAGGAGAGGCGGGGCCCCAGACGTGTGGCCCCGTGTGTATGTAGGCCCCTGGCCTGCCTCCTTCCTCTGGCTGCCGCCGGCTGATGACTGTCACACGCTGCTGCCGCCAGTCACTCTCCACAGATTATAGGACTACAACTCTCAGCAGCAGCAGCAACCACTGGAGAGTTGTCCAACTTTCTAGTAGATTTTGTTTCAGTATCTCTGTTTTCTGTCAATGAATGAAAATATTCTGGTTTGTTACAATGTATCCCGTGTAGACGATGCTCTGTGAGCCGATCCTGGACTGATACATTGTAACATCACAGAGGACCCCCCCCCCCCACTGTACTGCCGGTGACTGTATTATTATTAGATGTCCACATTATTACTGGCCACGCTGCTGATTGATGCGGACATGTGCGGGGCCAGGGGCCCCTCCAGCTGACACCTACCTTCAAAACCAAATGGCTTCTCTCAGGAAGGATTTACTGTCTCATCTCCATAAACGCCATCAAATACGTAACACCGCGGACTGCACACTGAGAGCTGCTGTACAGATGTAGCAGAGCTGAGAGTGTCACTACACACTGCTAACAGCAATATCACTGTGTTATCTGCGGTGTTACATAGGACTGCAGGTGACATCTACTGTCTTATCTGTACTCAGAGAGTTATCACTGTGTTATCTGTGGTGTTACATAGGACTGCAGGTGACATCTACTACATGATCTGTACTCAGAGAGTTATCACTGTGTTATCCGTGGTGTTACATAGGACTGCAGGTGACATCTACTACATGATCTGTACTCAGAGAGTTATCACTGTGTTATCTGTGGTGTTACATAGGACTGCAGGTGACATCTACTACATGATCTGTACTCAGAGTTATCACTGTGTTATCTGTGGTGTTACATAGGACTGCAGGCGATATCTACTACATGATCTGTACTCAGAGAGTTATCACTTTGTTATCTGTGGTGTTACATAGGACTGCAGGTGACATCTACTACATGATCTGTACTCGGAGAGTTATCACTGTGTTATCTGTGGTGTTACATAGGACTGCAGGTGACATCTACTACATGATCTGTACTCGGAGAGTTATCACTGTGTTATCTGTGGTGTTACATAGGACTGCAGGTGACATCTACATTATCTGTACTAAGAGAGTTATCACTGTGTTATCTGTGGTGTTACATAGGACTGCAGGTGACATCTACTACATGATCTGTACTCAGAGAGTTATCACTGTGTTATCTGTGGTGTTACATAGGACTGCAGGTGACATCTACTACATGATCTGTACTCGGAGAGTTATCACTGTGTTATCTGTGGTGTTACATAGGACTGCAGGTGACATCTACTAAATGATCTGTACTCAGAGAGTTATCACTGTGTTATCTGTGGTGTTACATAGGACTGCAGGTGACATCTAAATGATCTGTACTCAGAGAGTTATCACTGTGTTATCTGTGGTGTTACATAGGACTGCAGGAGACATCTACTACATGATCTGTACTCGGAGAGTTATCACTGTGTTATCTGTGGTGTTACATAGGACTGCAGGTGACATCTACTACATGATCTGTACTCAGAGAGTTATCACTGTTATCTGTGGTGTTACATAGGACTGCAGGTGACGTCTACTGTCTTATCTGTACTCTTGCTGACCAGCGTTGCTCTCCTGGTTAGTGCATGACATTTATACAGAGTTGCTCGTCTCCCATATATTCGGCGTATCCTCCCGCTCACCTACCACAGTCTATAAGATTTCCGTTTTCTCTTCACTCCAGAAAACCGCCGTGAATATTTTCGGCAATTATTGTGGAGGAAATGACACAGTAAACGCCCCCAGCGAGTCTCCCCGTAATTCCGTCCTCTGCAGAGGCCCGTCATGTCAGCCTAGTAGCTCCAGCCCTGTCTTCATGTATGGAATGGAATAGAATGCAAGAAGCTAAAGTGAAGACTGACACACTGGCAAAGCTCTTGCCTCTTCTTCTGGTCAAATTATTATTCGCTATTGGGTTTACGGGTTAATTCCTTTACTGTTGTATCAGTGCCTTGAAAAAGTATTCACGCCCCTTGACCTTTTCCACATCTATAGGGTGAAAGTTTTGCAGAAGAGCTCGCACTCAGTCAGATGGGATGGCGAGCGTCTGTGGAGTCCTGCCGCAGGTGGGATTTAGGTCTGGACTGTGACTTTGGGTGCAGTCGGGTGACACCCCCTACAGTCAGTGTAATGGCGGCCATTAGTGGTAGTCACCTGCAGGAGCCAAATTAACCATTTCACAGCCGGCCAGGTCCGCGAACACCGGGCGCTTCCGAGAAACCTTCCGGCCCCATTCACTTTAATGGTGACTGTCAGAGATTCAGCCGCTATCCGGCAAATATGGCGAGAAGCAGCCGGATGAAAAAACTGCTGCGCGTGGCGGTATTTGTCCGGCCGCTCCTCGGCATATTTGCCGGATAGCTTCCGAATCTCCGATGGCCCCCATTATAGCGATTAGGGCCAGATAGCATCTCGGCAGCAGCGCACAGTATTCACGGATCCGCAAATGTGAAACAGGCCTAAGTTTTAAGTTGCATTTTTCGAAAAAAAAAAAAAAAAGCTTATCTCTTGCTTCACAGATTTTCTCGAAATTGTCAGTATCGGTATTTACCCAAATAAGGGAACTGGGGGTCATTTCATCACCCTCGATGAGCCAACGGCACGTAACCGCTTCCCTGACGACATGTCATCTGTCATCGGGGGGGGGGGGGGGGCACGTACCCTCCAGACACTAGAGCCAGAGAGGGGTTAATGGTGAGTCTGGACTGGTCCGTTAAAAAAAAAAAATTCTCGAAATTTCCCAAAATGATTCTTCGCCATGGCCTTTGCCGCATCCCCTTTCATGGCGGCTACCTGGGTAGTCACCCGGAAATAGATAGACGTAAAATCTGGAAGGAATAGGGGGGCGCGAGGACAGGACATGCCCTTTAAGAAGTCACCCTCATCCTGCGGTCATTGATCCCTATAATTCCATTCTCCGGAGCCCAATCAAGGAGAGAACAGACGTCACAGGGGTGAAAATAAACCCGTATTAATAACTCGATGTCTCCCCCGCCCGTATATAGATGTATAGAGTGTCCTGTAACCCAGATGCCCCCCTCGCCCCGCACAGTGTGGCGCAATGCGAAGAATGTCACTGGTAGCCGAGAAGTATCAGCCCAACCATAAATAATTCCCCTCGTAGCATAAAGGACAAGTCCATTAAATAGAGAAACCAGATGAACTGCATTCCCTCCCCCCCCCCCCCCTCGCCCTATTAAATTAGATGTCACGCTACCCCCTCCCTGCTGCCATTCTCACTCCTTAACCCCTTCAGCTCCCAGCGGATCCGCCATGTTGGGGACATTTTAGGGAGCCAGTGACGAATGAGGCTCTGGGAGCCGGGCTCGTGTCGGGGTTGATGCGCCCCATTCTATTGTTCTTCATCTTTTCCTCGTACGATCACAAAGCCGGCGGCGGTGACCGCGGTATTTAGTGCACCCGATATATATGGCGCGTGCTCGGCCGACATTACCATAGCTGCTTGTGGGCGGCGAGGGCGCGGCGTCCATTCTGATCATAATATCCCCTCGGAGGGGCTCCGCACGTGAGGACGCCACAGATCTGTGTCAGTCAGACGCGAGGAGCAGGACACTGACCGCAGGTTTATTCATCAGCATCTGTAATCATTGAGAAAGTCTTCACACCCTTCCACTGTCCTCACATTTTCTTATCTTGCTCCTCGTGCTATAAGTTCCCCCATCGTTCTGCCCCTGATCCTCCATAATGAGAAAGGGACGCAAGTCTTCAGCCCCTTTACTCGGGACGTAAGTCTTCAGCCCCTTTACTCGGGACGTAAGTCTTCAGCCCCTTTGCTCGGGACGCAAGTCTTCAGCCCCTTTGCTCGGGACGTAAGTCTTCAGCCCCTTTGCTCGGGACGTAAGTCTTCAGCCCCTTTGCTCGGGACGTAAGTCTTCAGCCCCTTTGCTCGGGACGTAAGTCTTCAGCCCCTTTGCTCGGGACGTAAGTCTTCAGCCCCTTTGCTCGGGACGTAAGTCTTCAGCCCCTTTGCTCGGGACGTAAGTCTTCAGCCCCTTTGCTCGGGACGTAAGTCTTCAGCCCCTTTGCTCGGGACGTAGGTCTTCAGCCCCTTTACAAGGGACGTAAGTCTTCAGCCCCTTTACTCGGGACGTAAGTCTTCAGCCCCTTTACTCGGGACGTAAGTCTTCAGCCCCTTTACTCGGGAAGTAAGTCTTCAGCCCCTTTACTCGGGAAGTAAGTCTTCAGCCCCTTTACTCGGGAAGTAAGTCTTCAGCCCCTTTACTCGGGAAGTAAGTCTTCAGCCCCTTAACTCGGGAAGTAAGTCTTCAGCCCCTTTACTCAGGACATAAGTCTTCAGCCCCTTTACTCAGGACTTAGCTGAAGCCCCTCTGGCAGTGGTTCCAGCCTCCAGTCTTCTTGGAGATGAGGCCACAAGGTTCACACCTGGATTTGGGGATTTTCTTCTTCTCTGCTGATCCTCTCCAGCTCTGTCAGGTTGGATGGGGGTCGTCGGTGGACGGCCATTTTCAGGTCTCTCCTGAGATGTTCCATTGGGCTCTGGCCGGGCCACTCAAGGACAGAGTTGTCCCTAAGCCTCTCCTGTGTTGTCCTGGCCGTGTGCTTAGGGTCGTTGTCTTGTTGGAAGGAGAACCTTCGGCCCAGTCTGAGGTCCAGAGCTCTGGATCAGGTTCTCACTAAAAATATCTCTGTACTTTGCTCCATCCAGCTTTCCCTCCACCCTGACCAGTCTCCCTGTCCCCCCAGGATGATGCTGCCATCACTATGCTTCACTGTAGGGATGGTATTGGGCAGGTGATGAGTAGGGCCTGGTTTCCTTCAGACATGATGCTTAGAACTAAGACCAAAAAGTTCAGTCCTGGTTCCATCAGACCAGAGAATCCTCTTTCTCACAGTCTGAGAGTCCTTTAGGTGTTTTTTGTGGTAAACTTTCACGTGATTGGAGATGATTTGGAAGGACGCGGCCCGGTCTATATAAGGTCTCACTGCTGACAATGCAGATCAGAGCGAAGACCGAGCCATGAGGAGGAGAGAACTGCCTGTAGAGCTCGGAGACATGATTGTGTGGAGGCTCAGATCTGTAGAAGGGGACAAGACATTTGCATGGTCTGACAGCCATGGAAGCTCGGGAGACTAGTTTTGGAAGGAGTCCAGTGGTCACACTCCCCCCAGATGTTCAGGACTGACCCCTCTTAAGGACTTCACATTCTGCGTCTGCATAATATAACCAGAACACCGCGCTCTTCTTGTAGCCCGGACATGGGTCACCCATGAGATGACGCCCCCTCTGGCCCCAGTATCTCCCGCCAGGTCCTGCTCCACGGCCTGGCCGCCATCCGAATGCAAAGCCAAAAAATAAGAGGAAGCAGCGGGGATATCCCTCCATCAGTCATCGGGCGGGGAGTCACGCAACACCTGCAGCCGAGACCACCGCACGTCACCGGAGCCGCGGGATCAGGCAAATCATGACGGGACGAGACAATTTGCATCTCCCTATACAAACCTACTGCAGACGACATTAACCCCTTACAGGACAGACTGGTCATATTAAAAACGACAAGAAATAGCAACAACGTATCTCCACGTATCCCTGTTCAGCTTCTGTATCCAAAACTAGTGTAGCGCCTGTCGTGACCCCCAGTGTTTTGGGGAACTCTAAGCTTTTTTATGTGTGATACTGTGGGCTGAGCTGCTGTATCTAAGCCTTTTATGTGTGATGCTGTGGGCTGAGCTGCTGTATCTAAGCCTTTTATGTGTGATACTGTGTGCTGAGCTGCTGTATCTAAGCTTCGTATGTGTGATACTGTGGGCTGAGCTGCTGTATCTAAGCTTTTTATGTGTAATACTGTGGGCTGAGCTGCTGTATCTAAGCTTTTTATGTGTGATACTGTGGGCTGAGCTGCTGTATCTAAGCCTTTTATGTGTAATACTGTGGGCTGAGCTGCTGTATCTAAGCCTTTTATGTGTAATACTGTGGGCTGAGCTGCTGTATCTAAGCCTTTTATGTGTGATACTGTGGGCTGAGCTGCTGTATCTAAGCCTTTTATGTGTAATACTGTGGGCTGAGCTGCTGTATCTAAGCCTTTTATGTGTAATACTGTGGGCTGAGCTGCTGTATCTAAGCCTTTTATGTGTGATACTGTGGGCTGAGCTGCTGTATCTAAGCCTTTTATGTGTAATACTGTGGGCTGAGCTGCTGTATCTAAGCCTTTTATGTGTAATACTGTGGGCTGAGCTGCTGTATCTAAGCCTTTTATGTGTGATACTGTGGGCTGAGCTGCTGTATCTAAGCTTTTTATGTGTGATACTGTGTGCTGAGCTGCTGTATCTAAGCTTTTTATGTGTGATACTGTGGGCTGAGCTGCTGTATCTAAGCTTTTTATGTGTGATACTGTGGGCTGAGCTGCTGTATCTAAGCCTTTTATGTGTGATACTGTGGGCTGAGCTGCTGTATCTAAGCCCGTGTGACGGTTGGTGTTCTGTTGAAGGTCACCCGGGTAACACGTTCTTAGACGTTGGTCCATTGTCTCGCTGTCAGGTGCTGGACACTGGATCTTCCTGTTTTTCCGCTTGCCCTGTGTTGCTGCGAGGTGTGCGGGGCGTCCTGTGCTATCACTGCAACGTCGCCCGCAAATAACACCCGCTCTGATCCTGATTTCTCCTTGGAGAGCAAGAGGCTGAGAGCAGTGGGATGAGAGCGCCCCAGATGTCAGCACTGTCCTGTACCCCCCAGATGTCAGCACTGTCCTGTACCCCCCAGATGTCAGCACTGTCCTGTACCCCCAGATGTCAGCACTGTCCTGTACCCCCCAGATGTCAGCACTGTCCTGTACCCCCCAGATGTCAGCACTGTCCTGTACCCCCCAGATGTCAGCACTGTCCTGTACCCCCCAGATGTCAGCACTGTCCTGTACCCCCCAGATGGCAGCACTGTCCTGTACCCCCCAGATGTCAGCACTGTCCTGTACCCCCCAGATATCAGCACTGTCCTGTACCCCCCAGATGGCAGCACTGTCCTGTACCCCCCAGATGGCAGCACTGTCCTGTACCCCCAGATGTCAGCACTGTCCTGTACCCCCCAGATGTCAGCACTGTCCTGTACCCCCCAGATGTCAGCACTGTCCTGTATCCCCCCCAGATGTCAGCACTGTCCTGTATCCCCCCTAGATGTCAGCACTGTCCTGTATCCCCCCTAGATGTCAGCACTGTCCTGTACCCCCCAGATGTCAGCACTGTCCTGTACCCCCCAGATGTCAGCACTGTCCTGTACCCCCCCAGATATCAGCACTGTCCTGTACCCCCCAGATGGCAGCACTGTCCTGTACCCCCCAGATGGCAGCACTGTCCTGTACCCCCAGATGTCAGCACTGTCCTGTACCCCCCAGATGTCAGCACTGTCCTGTACCCCCCAGATGTCAGCACTGTCCTGTATCCCCCCCAGATGTCAGCACTGTCCTGTATCCCCCCTAGATGTCAGCACTGTCCTGTATCCCCCCTAGATGTCAGCACTGTCCTGTATCCCCCAGATGTCAGCACTGTCCTGTACCCCCCAGATGTCAGCACTGTCCTGTACCCCTAGATGTCAGCACTGTCCTGTACCCCCCAGATGTCAGCACTGTCCTGTAGCCCCCAGATGTCAGCACTGTCCTGTACCCCCCAGATGTCAGCACTGTCCTGTACCCCCCAGATGTCAGCACTGTCCTGTACCCCCCCCAGATGTCAGCTGTCCTGTTTACCCCCCAGATGTCAGCACTGTCCTGTACCCCCCAGATGTCAGCACTGTCCTGTACCCCCCAGATGTCAGCACTGTCCTGTACCCTCCCAGATGTCAGCACTGTCCTGTACCCCCCAGATGGCAGCACTGTCCTGTACCCCCCAGATGTCAGCACTGTCCCGTACCCCCCCAGATGTCAGCACTGTCCTGTACCCCCCAGATATCAGCACTGTCCTGTACCCCAAGTGTCAGTGTCTCTTTCTCTTGTATTCCAAGTCCTCAACCTTTATTTAACCCTTTGTTGTCCCCATTACCCCCTTTAATCATTTACTACCTTTCAGTGATAATCAGTCTCTTCAATCAGTCCCCCCCCCCCCGGTAGGGATCGGAACGCACCAATATGATTTCAGCTGAGAAGAATTGTAATAATATGTGGATGCAACCGGGATTTGTGCGCATCGTCCATGAGACACACCGAGCGGAAGTGGATTATACCAGGGATGGACATAAGCAGATGACTAGAGGCTGCCCCCAATGCCGCTGATCTGTTAAAGGGCGTATAACGTAGCAAAAAAAGCAAGTGGAGATAGTATACCAAAATATCAATTTATTATCAAATATAAAATATGGGAAAAGGACGGGATGGTAAACAGAATACAGAGAAGCGAAGGGCAGTATACACAGCTGCATGTACATATATATCTATGCGACAATAAGCATAGATGGCTCACAAGTGAGGGCGTATAACGTACAGTTGCTGTATTATCGTTTGCCTATATTAATATCCAGGTGTAATGCTCTAGTCACATCCAGAGCTGCAGTTACCTTATTTTACTATCCGTTAAGACCTAAGCATCTTGCAGTGATCCATGCCTGTTCATTGGCTGTACCCAGCATGCCCTGCTGTCATAATGGAGGATCTAGTGTTCACCTCCTACACTTCACATAGCAGAATGGTGAATGAGGCTCTGGAGGTGGTTACAGTACACAGGCGAGAGGTTTTGTCTGCAGCAGGTGCATGGATTTCCACAAACCTCATTCAGATGTGTGGGACTGTCTCAGGAATTTCAGCAACCGATCTGCTGCCTGTGAACACATACATCATGCAACAGCTGAACGGTGAATGCAGCTCTGGAAGTTGCTGTAGTACAATGCATTACATAACCAGAGAAAAAAGACATGATTGGAGTACAAGACATTATGTAACAGCAGAATTGTGACTGCAGATCTGGATATGGCTGGAGTATATGAAGTAACAGCTGAATTGTGACTGCAGCTCTGGAATGGCTGGAGTATATGATGTAACGGCTGAATTGTGACTGCAGCTCTGGATATGGCTGGAGTATATGACGTAACAGCAGAATTGTGACTGCAGCTCTGGATATGGCTGGAGTATATGAAGTAACAGCTGAATTGTGACTGCAGCTCTGGAATGGCTGGAGTATATGATGTAACAGCTGAATTGTGACTGCAGCTCTGGATATGGCTGGAGTATATGATGTAACAGCTGAATTGTGACTGCAGCTCTGGATATGGCTGGAGTATATGACGTAACAGCAGAATTGTGACTGCAGCTCTGGATATGGCTGGGGTATATGATGTAACAGCTGAATTGTGACTGCAGCTCTGGAATGGCTGAAGTATATGATGTAACAGCTGAATTGTGACCGCAGCTCTGGATATGGCTGAAGTATATGATGTAACAGCTGAATTGTGACTGCAGCTCTGGATATGGCTGGAGTATATGATGTAACAGCAGAATTGTGAATGCAGCTCTGGCTGTGTATGAGCTATGATAACTCTGGATCAGTAAGGCCGTTACATGTCTGTAATTTTTAGTTTCCTTGTAAAGCCCTCGGTTCGGGGAGGTCTCTTACTGTAATGTGTGGCCCCCGGGCGGTGACTGATCCCTATCACTATGTGTCAGAGCACATACATAGACAGTGATGTGGCCGCTGGAGCCGATTATAAATGGGATTGATGACGAGGCTTTTCTGTCTGTAGCTGCAGAATGTGAATATTAAATTTGCCTGTATGCAGGGCTGGCGTCACTAGATCCTGGGGCTGTATGCAGGGGTGGCATCACTAGATCCCCGGGCTGTATACAGGGGTGGCATCACTAGATCCCTGGGCTGTATGCAGGGGTGGCGTCACTAGATCCTGGGGCTGTATGCAGGGGTGGCATCACTGGTTGCCTGGGCTGTATGCAGGGCTGGCGTCACTAGATCCCCGGGCTGTATGCAGGGGTGGCATCACTAGATCCCCGGGCTGTATGCAGGGGTGGCATCACTGGTTGCCTGGGCTGTATGCAGGGGTGGCGTCACTAGATCCTGGGGCTGTATGAAGGGGTGGCATCACTGGTTGCCTGGGCTGTATGCAGGGCTGGCGTCACTAGATCCCCGGGCTGTATGCAGGGGTGGCATCACTAGATCCCCGGGCTGTATGCAGGGGTGGCATCACTGGTTGCCTGGGCTGTATGCAGGGCTGGCGTCACTAGATCCCCGGGCTGTATACAGGGGTGGCATCACTGGTTCCTGGGGCTGTATACAGGGGTGGCATCACTGGTTCCTGGGGCTGTATGCAGGGCTGGCGTCACTAGATCCCCGGGCTGTATACAGGGGTGGCATCACTGGTTCCTGGGGCTGTATACAGGGGTGGCATCACTGGTTCCTGGGGCTGTATGCAGGGGTGGCGTCACTAGATCCTGGGGCTGTATGAAGGGGTGGCATCACTGGTTCCCTGGGCTGTATGCAGGGGTGGCATCACTAGATCCCCTTGCTGTATGCAGGGGTGGCATCACTGATTCCCGGGGCTGTATACAGGGGTGGCATCACTGGTTCCTGGGGCTGTATACAGGGGTGGCATCACTGGTTCCTGGGGCTGTATACAGGGGTGGCATCACTAGATCCCCAGGCTGTATACAGAGGTGGCATCACTAGATCCCCGGGCTGTATACAGGGGTGGCATCACTGGTTCCTGGGGCTGTATACAGGGGTGGCATCACTGGTTCCTGGGGCTGTATACAGGGGTGGCATCACTGGTTCCTGGGGCTGTATACAGGGGTGGCATCACTGGTTCCCGGGGCTGTATGCAGGGGTGGCATCACTGGTTCCCGGGGCTGTATGCAGGGGTGGCATCACTAGATCCCGGGGCTGTATGCAGGGGTGGCATCACTAGATCCTGGGGCTGTATGCAGGGGTGGCATCACTAGATCCCGGGGCTGTATGCAGGGGTGGCATCACTAGATCCTGGGGCTGTATGCAGGGGTGGCATCACTAGATCCCCAAGCTGTATGCAGGGGTGGCATCACTAGATCCCCGGGCTGTATGCAGGGGTGGCATCACTAGATCCCCGGGCTGTATGCAGGGGTGGCATCATCAGATCCTAGGGCTGTATACAGAGGTGGCATCATCAGATCCTAGGGCTGTATACAGAGGTGGCATCATCAGATCCTAGGGCTGTATACAGAGGTGGCATCATCAGATCCTAGGGCTGTATACAGAGGTGGCATAACTAGATCCCGGGGCTCTGTGCAGTAGGTGTGTATATATTAATAAGCCGAGGGCACCACCGGTTGTGCGGTATGACACACGCCTGGCCCCTATAATCCGTGTGCATGCGGCACCCTGTGATGATCACACATGTCCTGGCGCTCGCCTCATGTTGGCAGATGGAGGGAATTCCCTAGAAAGCCGATGACTTGATGCTGTGCCAGCCCAGGGAACGGCGCCAGCTCTGCTAATCAGCATCCGATGCCAGGAAGCCTCCATGTGTGCGGGCAGCTTTCAGAGCCGACGCTTTCTAGGATGTGGCAGGGCCTTAAAGGGCCGGCGACACCAAAATAAACCATAATCGCTGTGTAATTACAGGAGCTGTCTGATAGGTTTTCTGTTTCTGTTCCTCATCATTTTCAAGATCTCTCCTGTACGTGGATGGACGCAAACACTTCTGATAGCTGAGGGTTTGTTACAGTTGTATCAGTGCAGACAATACTGTGAGAGTGAAACATGTCTCTGCTGTGGACGCACCCTGATCCCTGTTACGCCTCCTGCACACGACCGTATGGTTTTGCGGTCCGTTTTAAATGGAATCCGTTTTTCCGTTTTTTGTTTCAGTACTGTTTCCGTTCCGTTTTTCCATTTGGTTTCCGTTTGTGATCCGTTTTTTGCGGATCGCTTATGGAGATGGAAGCATACAATAATGTTTAAACAGTAAGTACAATTGGGCTGGGGATACAATTTTCAATAGATGGTTCCGCAAAAACGGAACAGATACGGAAAACATAGGCTTCCTGCACATGAAAGGTTTTTTTTTTTCCGTTCCCGTTCCATTTTTTGCGTTCCATATATGGACCGTATACGGAACCATTCATTTCAATGGATCCGCAAAAACAACGGAATGTACTCTGTATGCCTTCCGTTTACGTATTTCCGTTCCGTTCAAAGATAGAACATGTCCTATTATTGCCCGCAAATCACGTTCCCTGACTCCATTCAAGTCAATGGTTCCGCAAAAATAACGGAATGCACCCGTATGTCTTCCGTTATCGGTTCCGTTTGTACAGAACGATCTATTGGAAATTTTAGGCCCAGACCAATTTTTTTATGTACTTAATGTTTAAACATTGTTGTATGATTCCGTTTGCGATCTGCAAAAAACGGATCACGGAAACCAAACGGCAAAATGGAACGGAAACACTACTGAAACGGAAAAACGGGATCCGTTTAAAATGGACTGCAAAACCCATACGGCCATGTGCAAGAGGTCATACGGAGGCATTCCGTTTTTTTTGCGGAACCATTGACTTGAATGGAGCCACGGAACGTAATTTGCAGGCAATAATAGGACGAATTCTATCTTTGAGCGGAAATACGGAAACGGAAGGCATACGGAGTACCTTCTGTTGTTTTTGCGGATCCATTGAAATAAATGGTTCCGTATACGGTCTGTATGCGGAACGCAAAAAATGGAACGTAAACGTTAAAAAACACTTTTGTGTGCAGGAGGCCTTAACTGCACTGATACATTGTAACGACTGCTGCATGATAGATACACAGCTCAGCAGTCAGTATCACACAGGATAGGATTAGATACACAGCTCAGCAGACAGTATCACACAGGATAGGATTAGATACACAGCTCAGCAGGCAGTATCACACAGGATAGGATTAGATACACAGCTCAGCAGACAGTATCACACATGATAGGATTAGATACACGGCTCAGCAGACAGTATCACACAGGATAGGATGAGATACACAGCTCAGCAGACAGTATCACACAGGACAGGATTAGATACACAGCTCAGCAGACAGTTTCACACAGGATAGGATTAGATACACAGCTCAGCAGTCAGTATCACACAGGATAGGATTAGATACACAGCTCAGCAGACAGTATCACACAGGATAGGATTAGATACACAGCTCAGCAGACAGTATCACACAGGATAGGATTAGATCACAGCTCAGCAGACAGTATCACACAGGATAGGATTAGATACACAGCTCAGCAGACAGTATTCACACCAGGATAGGATTAGATACACAGCTCAGCAGACCGTATCCACACAGGATTAGGATTAGATACACGCTCAGCAGACAGTATCACATCAGGATAGGATTAGATACACAGCTCAGCAGACAGTATCACACAGGATAGGATTAGATACACAGCTCAGCAGACAGTATCACACAGGATAGGATTAGATACACAGCTCAGCAGACAGTATCACACAGGATAGGATTAGATCCACAGCTCAGCAGACAGTATCACACAGGATAGGATGAGATACACAGCTCAGCAGACAGTATCACCAGGAATAGGATTAGATACACAGCTCAGCAGACAGTATCACACAGGATAGGATTAGATACACAGCTCAGCAGACGTATCACACAGGGATAGGATTAGATACACAGCTCAGCAGGACAGTATCACCAGGATAGGATTAGATACACAGCTCAGCAGACATTATCACACAGGATAGGATTAGATACACAGCTCAGCAGACAGTATCACACAGGATAGGATTAGATACACAGCTCAGCAGACAGTATCACACAGGATAGGATTAGATACACAGCTCAGCAGACAGTATCACACAGGATAGGATTAGATACACAGCTCAGCAGACAGTATCACACAGGATAGGATTAGATACACAGCTCAGCAGACAGTATCACACAGGATAGGATTAGATACACAGCTCAGCAGGACAGTATCACACAGGATAGGATTAGATACACAGCTCAGCAGACAGTATTCACACAGGATAGGATTAGATACACAGCTCAGCAGGACAGTATCACACAGATAGGATTAGATACACAGCTCAGCAGACAGTATCACACAGGATAGGATTAGATACACAGCTCAGCAGACAGTATCACACAGGATAGGATTAGATACACAGCTCAGCAGACAGTATCACACAGGATAGGATTAGATACACAGCTCAGCAGACAGTATCACACAGGATAGGATTAGATACACAGCTCAGCAGACAGTATCACACAGGATAGGATTAGATACCACAGCTCAGCAGGCAGTATCACACAGGATAGGATTAGATACACAGCTACAGCAGACAGTATCACTCAGGATAGGATTAGATACACAGCTCAGCAGACAGTATCACACAGGATAGGATTAGATACACAGCTCAGCAGACAGTATCACACAGGGTAGGATTAGATACAGCTCAGCAGACAGTATCACACAGGATAGGATTAGATATCACAGCTCAGCAGACCAGTATCACACAGGATAGGATTAGATACACAGCTCAGCAGACCAGTATCACACAGGATAGGATGAGATACACAGCTCAGCAGACAGTATCACACAGGATAGGATTAGATACACAGCTCAGCAGACTGTATCACACAGGAGAGGATTAGATACACAGCTCAGCAGACAGTATCACAGAGGGTAGGATTAGATACACAGCTCAGCAGGAGTATCACACAGTATAGGATTAGATACACAGCTCAGCAGACAGTATCACACAGGATAGGATTAGATACACAGCTCAGCAGACAGTATCACACAGGATAGGATTAGATAACAGCTCAGCAGACAGTATCACACAGGATAGGATTAGATACACAGCTCAGCAGACAGTATCACACAGGATAGGATTAGATACACAGCTCAGCAGGACGTATCACACATGATAGGATTAGATACACAGCTCAGCAGACAGTATCACACAGGATAGGATTAGATACACAGCTCAGCAGACGTATCACACAGGATAGGATTAGATACACAGCTCAGCAGACAGTATCACACAGGATAGGATTAGATACACAGCTCAGCAGACAGTATCACACATGATAGGATTAGATACACAGCTCAGCAGACAGTATCACACAGGAGAGGATTAGATACACAGCTCAGCAGACAGTATCACACAGGGATAGGATTAGATACACAGCTCAGCAGACAGTATCACACAGGATAGGATTAGATACACAGCTCAGCAGACAGTATCACACAGGATAGGATTAGATACACAGCTCAGCAGACAGTATCACACAGGATAGGATTAGATACACAGCTCAGCAGACAGTATCACACAGGATAGGATTAGATACACAGCTCAGCAGACGTATCACACAGGATAGGATTAGATACACAGCTCAGCAGACTGTATCACACAGGAGAGGATTAGATACACAGCTCAGCAGACTGTATCACACAGGATAGGATTAGATACACAGCTCAGCAGACAGTATCACACAGGATAGGATTAGATACACAGCTCAGCAGACAGTATCGCACAGTATCGGATTAGATACACAGCTCAGGCAGACAGTATCGCACAGTATAGGATTAGATACACAGCTCACGCAAGACAGTACGCACAGGATAGGATTAGATACACAGCTCAGCAGACAGTATCACACAGGACAGGATTAGATACACGGCTCAGCAGACAGTATCACACAGGATAGGATTAGATACACAAGCTCAGCAGTCAGTATCACCACGGATAGGATTAGATACACAGCTCAGCAGACAGTATCACACAGGACTAGGATTAGATACACAGCTCAGCAGACAGTATCACACAGGACAGGATTAGATACACGGCTCAGCAGACGTATCACACAGGATAGGATTAGATACACAGCTCAGCAGTCAGTATCACACAGGATAGGATTAGATACACAGCTCAGCAGACAGTATCACACAGGATAGGATTAGATACACAGCTCAGGCAGACAGTATCACACAGGATAGGATTAGATACACAGCTCAGCAGACAGTATCACACAGGATAGGATTAGATACACAGCTCAGCAGACAGTATCACACAGGATAGGATTAGATACACAGCTCAGCAGACAGTATCACACAGGACTCGGATTAGATACACAGCTCAGCAGACAGTATCACACAGGATAGGATTAGATACACAGCTCAGCAGACAGTATCACACAGGATAGGATTAGATACACAGCTTCAGCAGGACAGTATCACACAGGATAGGATTAGATACACAGCTCAGCAGACAGTATCACACAGGAGAGGATTAGATACACATCTCAGCAGGCAGTATCACACAGGATAGGATTAGATACACAGCTCAGCAGACAGTATCACACAGGATAGGATTAGATACACAGCTCAGCAGGGAGTATTCATACAGGATAGGATTAGATACACAGCTCAGCAGGGAGTATCACACAGGATAGGATTAGATACACAGCTCAGCAGGACTGTATCACACAGGATAGGATTAGATACACAGCTCAGCAGGCAGTATCACACAGGATAGGATTAGATACACAGCTCAGCAGGGAGTATCACACAGGATAGGATTAGATACACAGCTCAGCAGACAGTATCACACAGGGTAGCATTAGATACACAGCTCAGCAGACAGTATCACACAGGATAGGATTAGATACACAGCTCAGCAGGCAGTATCACACAGGAGAGGATTAGATACACAGCTCAGCAGACAGTATCACACAGGAGAGGATTAGATACACAGCTCAGCAGACAGTATCACACAGGATAGGATTAGATACACCGCTCAGCAGAATTGGGGCCTCAGGGTGGACTATGGTGGCCGCCCATGCCCCCCTTAGATCCGCTTCCTCTCTGTAGACATTTCTATATTCAGATAATGTTTGCGCACAAAGACTAAAGTAATAAAGTGTGCCGATAATCAGGAAAAATTGATCTTTCAAACAATGAACCATAAGTGTCTCTCTTTGACCATCCAAAAAATTGGAAGGTTATGGTCCAGCGTATCCTGGTGGTGAAGGGTTAAGCGCGGTGCGGGGAGCTGCGGTGGTTTAATGATCTGCAGGGATGGAGCGGATCCGCATTATCAGCGTTTATTAAGCGAGGCGCCTATAAAATGATGTTAAATATTAAACGGAGTAGGGGGAGCAGGTGCAGCGGGGGGAGCGGGTAATTGGGGGGAGCAGGGGATGGGGGAAGGAGCAAGGGATCGGGGCAACGGAGGGAGCGGGGGATGGGAAGGACCTGGGGATAGGGTGGGAGCAGGGCATAGGGGGGAACAGGGGCAGCGGATGGTGTGGGGGCTAGAGGGGAGCAGGGGATGGGGGTTAGCGGGGTAAGGGAAGGAGTGGGTGATAGAGGGGAGCAGTGGATGGGGCAACAGGGGCTGGGGGGCAGCGAGGGGAACAGGGGATAGGGGGGAGTGAAGGATGGGGGGGCAGCAGGGCAAAGAAAAGTCCAAAATGGACAAAAATGTCCAAACAAAAAATGCCCTGCAGTTGTTTCTTTCCATTCCTGGGAAAGCTGAGTGACCACCAGTATGGCCACCAGTACAGCCTCCATGGACTTCTGGTGGCAGTAGTGAATTTCACAGATTTACTATTCAGGACTCAAGGAAAGCTGGGTGACAACCCTGTGGTAGATATAATGGCAGCCATATTAGTAGTCACCCAGCTTTCCTGGAGGCAGGTGGATGCAGTTCGTGAGGCTTCCGATTAGAGAATACAGAGCGTCCTGCGGAGGCACCGAGGCCTCGTGGCTCCATCCTTCACCGTCATCTCACAATTTGTCGTTATTGCGCAATAGTCACTGGAGGGGCGGCCGAAAAAATGAAGAGAACAGGGGGATATTAACTCTTCATTCATGTCTCATGAGTGGACTGACTGCTGCTGAGGGCCTGTAATACTCTGTGCTACTGTGGCCCCTGCTCCTTCCTCTGTGTATCTCAAGATTAGCACTGTGCTGTCCTGTAATACTCTGTGCTGCTATGGGCTCAGCCCCTTCTTCTAGGTATCTTAGTCTGTGGCCTCCCAATAGATTTGCTCATTGCTGTCCTGTAATACTCTGTGCTGCTGGGATAGTGCTTCTTTACTATGTAATTTATGGTTTGTAACTTTCCACACAATCAGCTCCTGAAATACTCTGTGCACGAGACCTTGGTCCTCCACCTCCCACAAGACCATCAGCCGGATGTCGAGCCCTCTCCTCCATATTCCAGCCTGTGTCTGCACAAGAGCTTACAGTCTATTCCCTCTCCTCCATAGACCAGCCTGTGTCTGCACAAGAGTTTACAGTCTATTCCCTCTTCTCCATAGACCAGCCTGTGTCTGCACAAGAGCTTACAATCTATTCCCTCTTCTCCATAGACCATCCAGTGTCTGCACAAGAGCTTACAATCTATTCCCTCTCCTCCATAGACCATCCTGTGTCTGCACAAGAGCTTACAATCTATTCCCTCTCCTCCATATTCCAGCCTGTGTCTGCACAAGAGCTTACAGTCTATTCCCTCTCCTCCATATCCCAGCCTGTGTCTGCACAAGAGCTTACAGTCTATTCCCTCTCCTCCATATTCCAGCCTGTGTCTGCACAAGAGCTTACAGTCTATTCCCTCTCCTCCATAGACCATCCTGTGTCTGCACAAGCGCTTACAATCTATTCCCTCTCCTCCATAGACCATCCTGTGTCTGCACAAGGGCTTACAGTCTATTCCCTCTCCTCCATACACCACCCTGTGTCTGCACAAGAGCTTACAATCTATTCCCTCTCCTCCATATTCCAGCCTGTGCCTGCACAAGAGCTTACAGTCTATTCCCTCTCCTCCATATCCCAGCTTGTGTCTGCACAAGAGCTTACAGTCTATTCCCTCTCCTCCATATTCCAGCCTGTGTCTGCACAAGAGCTTACAATCTATTCCCTCTCCTCCATATCCCAGCCTGTGTCTGCACAAGAGCTTACAATCTATTCCCTCTCCTCCATAGACCATCCTGTGTCTGCACAAGAGCTTACAGTCTATTCCCTCTCCTCCATATCCCAGCCTGTGTCTGCACAAGAGCTTACAGTCTATTCCCTCTCCTCCATATTCCATCCTGTGTCTGCACAAGAGCTTACAGTCTATTCCCTCTCCTCCATATCCCAGCCTGTGTCTGCACAAGAGCTTACAATCTATTCCCTCTCCTCCATATCCCAGCCTGTGTCTGCACAAGAGCTTACAGTCTATTCCCTCTCCTCCATATCCCAGCCTGTGTCTGCACAAGAGCTTACAGTCTATTCCCTCTCCTCCATATTCCACCCTGTGCCTGCACAAGAGCTTACAGTCTATTCCCTCTCCGCCATATTCCAGCCTGTGTCTGCACAAGAGCTTACAGTCTATTCTCTCTCCTCCATATTCCAGCCTGTGTCTGCACAAGAGCTTACAGTCTATTCCCTCTCCTCCATAGACCAGCCTGTGTCTGCACAAGAGCTTACAATCTATTCCCTCTCCTCCATAGACCAGCCTGTGTCTGCACAAGAGCTTACAATCTATTCCCTCTCCGCCATATTCCAGCCTGTGTCTGCACAAGAGTTTACAGTCTATTCCCTCTCCTCCATATCCCAGCCTGTGTCTGCACAAGAGCTTACAATCTATTCCCTCTCCTCCATACACCACCCTGTGTCTGCACAAGAGCTTACAATCTATTCTCTCTCCTCCATATTCCAGCCTGTGTCTGCACAAGAGCTTACAGTCTATTCCCTCTCCTCCATATCCCAGCCTGTGTCTGCACAAGAGTTTACAGTCTATTCCCTCTCCTCCATATCCCACCCTGTGTCTGCACAAGAGCTTACAGTCTATTCCCTCTCCTCCATATTCCACCCTGTGCCTGCACAAGAGCTTACAGTCTATTCCCTCTCCTCCATATCCCAGCCTGTGTCTGCACAAGAGCTTACAGTCTATTCCCTCTCCTCCATACACCACCCTGTGTCTGCACAAGAGCTTACAATCTATTCCCTCTCCTCCATAGACCAGCCTGTGTCTGCACAAGAGCTTACAATCTATTCCCTCTCCTCCATATTCCAGCCTGTGTCTGCACAAGAGCTTACAGTCTATTCCCTCTCCGCCATATTCCAGCCTGTGTCTGCACAAGAGCTTACAGTCTATTCCCTCTCCTCCATAGACCAGCCTGTGCCTGCACAAGAGCTTACAATCTATTCCCTCTCCGCCATATTCCAGCCTGTGTCTGCACAAGAGCTTACAATCTATTCCCTCTCCTCCATAGACCAGCCTGTGTCTGCACAAGAGCTTACAATCTATTCCCTCTCCGCCATATTCCAGCCTGTGTCTGCACAAGAGTTTACAGTCTATTCCCTCTCCTCCATACACCACCCTGTGTCTGCACAAGAGCTTACAATCTATTCCCTCTCCTCCATAGACCAGCCTGTGTCTGCACAAGAGCTTACAATCTATTCCCTCTCCTCCATATTCCAGCCTGTGTCTGCACAAGAGCTTACAGTCTATTCCCTCTCCTCCATATCCCACCCTGTGTCTGCACAAGAGCTTACAGTCTATTCCCTCTCCTCCATATCCCACCCTGTGTCTGCACAAGAGCTTACAGTCTATTCTCTCTCCCTGCTGCCAAGGCCGTCGCCCTCTAGTCGTTGACCTTTCTCGGGGCGGCACAGTCCCTCGATGGGTTAATAGTCGGGATAATGTAAAGATTAACTTATTAACCGCAGGATGGGTCTCCGCTCCATGGGTGGTGCTGGATCTGTGCAATATCAAACGATGACTGTGACCTCGGGATCACCGGGGCGGAGGTGTTAACTCTTCAGGTGCCCTCCAGGTCGATACATTGTAGCAAAATCTCTGCTTGCTGTCAGTGAATTGAAATACCCATTGTTTGCCTTCAGAGGTTCAATACGGTGTTGATACTTTTTCACAGCTGAGGGATTGTTACAATTGCATCTAGTGACCAGGAGGAATCTTGTTGCCTCCTCACACAGCTGAGGTGTTTGTTACAGTGCATCAGTGCAGACAACCATCTGCCCTGCACTGACACACTGTAACAAGCCCCTAATGTGCTGACGTGACGTCCGAGGGTCTCTAAGCTCCTCAGCATTGAGCCGACTCTGACAGTGGCGATGTCCTGACGTTCCTGGTAAAGCTGGGTGACACTACCAGGGTGGCCGCTCCTGTAGGTGATGTCCCCTGTGCAGCGGTGTCACCGACGTTCCTGGTCTCCTGTATCTGCTGGGATCAGGGAAAGCTGGGTGTCCGTGTGCGGGGTGCAGCGAGGAGCCGGCTGGGGCTGGCAGGGCGGACTTTGCCCCGTGTGTACATTGTGTCCTCTAGAAATACAGGTGACGGTAATTGGCGCAGTAAAACCGCCGTCATCGACTTTGTCCTTCGCTGCCGGATTGATTTAATACCATCGTCCTGACATGTGCGCCAGCGAGGTGTCAGCTGACAACATGGAGGAAGTGGCGACATCTGAAATGACCTCCACCAGTCAGTGGAACAGTATATATAAGATCTCTGCTTGCTGTCATTAAATGGAAACTAGATTCTGATTTTCTGCAGCTGACACTTTGCTACAATGTATCAGTCTCTGTAAGGACACTCCCCCCTGTCCTGATACAATGTATCGGTCTCTGTGAGGACACTCCCCCCTGTCCTAATACAATGTATTGGTCTCTATGAGGACACTCCCCCCTGTCCTGATACAATGTATCGGTCTCTGTGAAGACACTCCCCCCTGTCCTGATACAATGTATTGGTCTCTATGAGGACACTCCCTCCTGTCCTGATACAATGTATCGGTCTCTGTGAGGACACTCCCCCTGTCCTGATACAATGTATTGGTCTCTATGAGGACACTCCCTCCTGTCCTGATACAATGTATCGGTCTCTGTGAGGACACTCCCCCCTGTCCTGATACAATGTATCGGTCTCTGTGAGGACACTCCCCCTGTCCTGATACAATGTATCGGTCTCTGTGAGGACACTCCCCCTGTCCTGATACAATGTATCAGCCTCTGTGAGGACACTCCCTCCTGTCCTGATACAATGTATCGGTCTCTGTGCGGACACTCCCCCCTGTCCTGATACAATGTATCGGTCTCTGTGAGGACACTCCCCCTCTTTCCTGATACAATGTATCGGTCTCTGTGAGGACACTCCCCCTGTCCTGATACAATGTATCTGTCTCTGTGAGGACACTCCCTCCGTCCTGATACAATGTATCTGTCTCTGTGAGGACACTCCCCCTGTCCTGATACAATGTATCTGTCTCTGTGAGGACACTCCCCTCTGTCCTGATACAATGTATCGGTCTCTGTGCGGACACTCCCCCCCTGTCCTGATACAATGTATCGGTCTCTGTGAGGACACTCCCCCTCTTTCCTGATACAATGTATCTGTCTCTGTGAGGACACTCCCCTGTCCTGATACAATGTATCGGTCTCTGTGCGGACACCCCTCTGTCCTGATACAATGTATCGGTCTCTGTGCGGACACTCCCTCTGTCCCGATACAATGTATCGGTCCCTGTGAGGACACTCCCCCTGTCCTGATACAATGTATCGGTCCCTGTGCGGACACTCCCCCTGTCCTGATACAATGTATCGGTCCCTGTGAGGACACTCCCCCTGTCCTGATACAATGTATCGGTCCCTGTGAGGACACTCCCCCTGTCCTGATACAATGTATCGGTCCCTGTGAGGACACTCCCCCTGTCCTGATACAATGTATCTGTCTCTGTGCGGACACTCCCCCTGTCCTGATACAATGTATCTGTCTCTGTGAGGACACTCCCCCTGTCCTGATACAATGTATCTGTCTCTGTGCGGACACTCCCCCTGTCCTGATACAATGTATCTGTCTCTGTGAGGACACTCCCCCTGTCCTGATACAATGTATCGGTCCCTGTGCGGACACCCCTCTGTCTTGATACAATATATCGGTCTCTGTGAGGACACCCCCCCTGTCCTGATACAATGTATCGGTCCCTGTGCGGACACTCCCTCTGTCCTGATACAATGTATCGGTCCCTGTGAGGACACTCCCCCTCTGTCCTGATACAATGTATCGGTCCCTGTGAGGGACACTCCCCCTGTCACTGATACAATGTATCGGTCCCTGTGCGGACACTCCCTCCTGTCCTGATACACATGTATCGGTCTCTTGAGGACACTCCCTCCGTCCTGATACAATGTATCTGTCTCTGTGAGGAACACTCCCCCTGTCCTGACTACAATGTATCTGTCTCTTTGAGGACACTCCCCTCTGTCCTGATACAATGTATCGGTCTCTGTGCGGACACTCCCCCCTGTCCTGATACAATGTATCGGTCTCTGTGAGGACACTCCACACTCTTTCCTGATACAATGTATCTGTCTCGTGAGGACAACTCCCCTGTCCTGTATACAATGTATCGGTCCCTGTGCGGACACTCCCCCTGTCCTGATACAATGTATCGGTCCCTGTGAGGACACTCCCCCTGTACTGATACAATGTATCGGTCCCTGTGAGGACACCCCCTGTCCTGATACAATGTATCGGTCCCCTCTGTGAGGACACTCCCCCTGTCCTGATACAATGTATCTGTCTCTGTGCGGACACTCCCCTGTCCTGATACAATGTATCTGTCTCTGTGAGGACACTCCCCCTGTCCTGATACAATGTATCTGTCTCTGTGCGGACACTCCCCCTGTCCTGATACAATGTATCTGTCTCTGTGGGACACTCCCCTGTCCTGATACAATTATCGTCCCTGTGCGGACACCCTCTGTCTTGTTACAATATATCGGTCTCTGTGAGGACACCTCCCCCTGTCCTGATACAATGTATCGGTCCCTGTGCGGACACTCCCTCTGTCCTGATACAATGTATCGGTCCCTGTGAGGACACTCCCCCTCTGTCCTGATACAATGTATCGGTCCCTGTGAGGACACTCCCCCTGTCCTGATACAATGTATCGGTCCCTGTGAGGACACTCCCCCTGTCCTGATACAATATATCGGTCTCTGTGAGGACACCCCCCCTTGTCCTGATACAATGTATCGGTCCCTGTGCGGACACTCCCTCTGTCCTGATACAATGTATCGGTCCCTGTGAGGACACTCCCCCCTGTCCTGATACAATGTATCGGTCCCTGTGAGGACACTCCCCCTGTCCTGATACAATGTATCGGTCCCTGTGCGGACACTCCCTCTGTCCTGATACAATGTATCGGTCTCTGTGAGGACACTCCCCCTCTGTCCTGATACAATGTATCTGTCTCTGTGAGGACACTCCCCCTCTGTCCTGATACAATGTATCTGTCTCTGTGAGGACACTCCCCCTCTGTCCTGATACAATGTATCTGTCTCTGTGAGGACACTCCCCCTGTCCTGATACAATGTATCGGTCCTCTGTGAGGACACTCCCCCTGTCCTGATACAATGTATCGGTCTCTGTGAGGACACTCCCCCTGTCCTGATACAATGTATCGGTCTCTGTGAGGACACCCCTCTGTCTTGATACAATATATCGGTCTCTGTGAGGACACTCCCCCTGTCCTGATACAATGTATCGGTCCCTGTGAGGACACTCCCCCTGTCCTGATACAATGTATCGGTCTCTGTGAGGACACTGTGGTAAACAATGTCCGGCTCACCTGCTGACTATATCCCTTGTATCGACTTCCTTGATGCACGGAGACCTTGGTAAGAGCGCGGAGTAGTAGAAATAAAGCAATGAATCCAGCATCGAATTATTGTGGGTTCCTTTATTCAGTATAGTACAGATCCATACAGTGACAGCGTCACCTCAGTGTTCCAAATGAGCGTCTACGCGTTTCGAACAAACATGTTCTTAGTCGTGACCGATCAGAAAGCCAATCGGCCATGTGTATATAGGCTGGCGGCAGCCTCCCCTCCCACCTCCCGGTGAGGACTAGAGAGCTGATTGCAGACACCCAAGGCACAGCCAAAGGGAACAACTGAAATTAACATTGGTGCAAATTTATAAAACCAAGTGAATGCACATAAAAAATATAAAAAATATTAGCCTGAATATTATATTTTTTATGTGCATTCACTTGGTTTTATAAATTTGCACCAATGTTAATTTCAGTTGTTCCCTTTGGCTGTGCTGCAATCAGCTCTCTAGTCCTCACCGGGAGGTGGGAGGGGAGGCTGCCGCCAGCCTATATAGACAGCAACTGTAGATCCTGTACTTCTCCCAGCTGAGGGTTTGCTACAGTGTCTCCATCTCTTTGAGGACTCTGCTTCCCATCCTGTTACAGTCTATCAGTCTGGATCCGCACTTTGAGTAGATTGTCAGCTCTGCGGCCCAGCGTCCTGTCAGTCAGACATTAGGACTCATTCGTCCTCTGGAAATACTAATTAACATATTTTTCTGCTGAGATTAAAGCGGTTTCTGGCCCCCACTTGAAAGGCGACCTCCGAACCCTGGCTGCATCTTCAGGGTGCCTTACTGCGGCAGGTCAGAGGTTAATAAAGGGTGGGACAGAGCTGGGGAGCACACACCTGTTTGTCTTCTTTATATGATTAACCCCTCAGCTGCGGGAGCCCAGGGGTTAAGTCCGCCGACATTCCTTATTTTACAGGAAGTCATTGAGAATAGCCCAGGAGGCGGGGAGCAGGGGCGAATCCCCCCGAAATGCTGCACCCTGCTCCCCACCTCAGAACTCCTGATTTGTCCCCTCTGCCATATGTCGGCGTGTGGGTGACGGCACCTGTCGTACCTGGTCAGCAGAGAGTTAATCCCCCTCCCCCACAGCAGGTCTCTGCAAATAAAGCCTGATCACTTCTGCAACTTCCTAACAGACTTTGTGCATCGATTCCTCATTATTGTCAAGGTCGCTGTTTGCTGTCAGTGAATGGAAACATTCCAGCTGCTATCCTAAACCAGTCCGGCTCACAGAGTATGTTCTAATATAGCAGTGCAGATGTCGGCCTGTCCGCACTGATACATTGTAACAAGCCATCAGCTGTGAGAAGCATTGGGTTATATAGAGACCTGCCAGCACTTCTGATCTAGTCTAGGCTTATATTTTATTTGCACTGATACGTTGTAACAAACCCTCAGCTGTGTGAGCTGGAGTCGGTCAGGATAAGTTTTAAGTCTCTGAATGTAAATAAGAAATTTAATTTTCTATTCACAAACAGCAAGCATAGATCTTTCACAGGATCTTTTTGTTGGGTGGGAGATAAGCAGCTGTCAGACGCCGCTTATCATGAGGCAAGCAGAGGACGTGGGACCTCGGGCAGGACTGTGGTGACACCTTCCCCTGCCCATCACGTACATTGTATGCGTGCGGCCTGGAATGTCAGGGCAACAAAGTAACGACAGCTCTGCTGTCAGCAGTCATTGTGTCACATTGTGGCAGCGTCCCCCTGTGTGCTGACACTAATGTCAGGAGATAAATGGCCGCTGTCAGCGTCCTGTGTGCCGCCCCTCACTGCCTCCGCATTACTCAGCCCCAGAGACACCCAGAGCCCAGTATCCAAGCCTGCCATGTGTGATACTGTCTGCTGAGCCGCTGTATCTAAGCCTGTCATGTGATACTGTCTGCTGAGCCGCTGTATCTAAGCCTGTCATGTGATACTGTCTGCTGAGCTGCTGTATCTAAGCCTGCCATGTGTGATACTGTCTGCTGAGCCGCTGTATCTAAGCCTGTCATGTGTGATACTGTCTGCTGAGCTGCTGTATCTAAGCCTGTCATGTGTGATACTGTCTGCTGAGCTGTGTATCTAAGCCGGTCATGTGTGATACTGCCTGCTGAGCCGCTGTATCTAAGCCTGTCATGTGTGATACTGTCTGCTGAGCCGCTGTATCTAAGCCTGTCATGTGCGATACTGTCTACTGAGCCGTTGTATCTAAGCCAGTCATGTGTGATACTGTCTGCTGAGCTGTGTATCTAATCCTATCCTGTGTGATACTGTCTGCTGAGCTGTGTATCTAATCCTATCCTGTGTGATACTGTCTGCTGAGCTGTGTATCATCTATCCTGTGTGATACTGTCTGCTGGCTGTGTATCTCATCCTATCTGGATACGGTCTGCTGAGCTGTGTATCTAATCCTATCCTGTGTGATACTGTCTGCTGAGCTGTGTATCTAATCCTATCCTGTGTGATACTGTCTGCTGAGCTGTGTATCTAATCCTATCCTGTGTGATACTGCCTGCTGAGCTGTGTATCTAATCCTATCCTGTGTGATACTGTCTGCTGAGCTGTGTATCTAATCCTCTCCTGTGTGATACAGTCTGCTGAGCTCTGTATCTAATCCTATCCTGTGTGATACTGTCTGCTGAGCTGTGTATCTAATCCTCTCCTGTGTGATACAGTCTGCTGAGCTCTGTATCTAATCCTATCCTGTGTGATACTGTCTGCTGAGCTGTGTATCTAATCCTATCCTGTGTGATGCTGTCTGCTGAGCTGTGTATCTAATCCTCTCCTGTGTGATACTGTCTGCTGAGCTGTGTATCTAATCCTCTCCTGTGTGATACAGTCTGCTGAGCTGTGTATCTAATCCTCTCCTGTGTGATACTGTCTGCTGAGCTGTGTATCTAATCCTATCCTGTGTGATACTGTCTGCTGAGCTGTGTATCTAATCCTATCCTGTGTGATACTGTCTGCTGAGCTGTGTATCTAATCCTATCCTGTGTGATACTGTCTGCTGAGCTGTGTATCTAATCCTCTCCTGTGTGATACTGTCTGCTGAGCTGTGTATCTAATCATATCCTGTGTGATACAGTCTGCTGAGCTGTGTATCTAATCCTCTCCTGTGTGATACTGTCTGCTGAGCTGTGTATCTAATCCTCTCCTGTGTGATACTGTCTGCTGAGCTGTGTATCTAATCCTCTCCTGTGTGATACTGCCTGCTGAGCTGTGTATCTAATCCTCTCCTGTGTGATACTGTCTGCTGAGCTGTGTATCTAATCCTATCCTGTGTGATACTGCCTGCTGAGCTGTGTATCTAATCCTCTCCTGTGTGATACTGTCTGCTGAGCTGTGTATCTAATCCTCTCCTGTGTGATACTGTCTGCTGAGCTGTGTATCTAATTCTCTCCTGTGTGATACTGTCTGCTGAGCTGTGTATCTAATCCTATCCTGTGTGATACTGCCTGCTGAGCTGTGTATCTAATCCTATCATGTGTGATACTGACTGCTGAACTGTGTATCTAATCCCACCCTGTGTGATACTGTCTGCTGAGCTGTGTATCTAATCCTATCCTGTGTGATACTGCCTGCTGAGCTGTGTATCTAATCCTATCCTGTTTGATACTGTCCTGCTGAGCTGTGTATCTAATTACTATCCTGTGTGATACTGTCTGCTGAGCTGTGTATCTAATCCTATCCTGTGTGATACTGTCTGCTGAGCTGTGTATCTAATCCTCTCCTGTGTGATACTGTCTGCTGAGCTGTGTATCTAATCCTCTCCTGTGTGATACTGTCTGCTGAGCTGTGTATCTAATCCTCTCCTGTGTGATACTGTCTGCTGAGCTGTGTATCTAATCCTATCCTGTGTGATACTGTCTGCTGAGCTGTGTATCTAATCCTATCCTGTGTGATACTGTCTGCTGAGCTGTGTATCTAATCCTATCCTGTGTGGTACTGTCTGCTGAGCTGTGTATCTAATCCTATCCTGTGTGATACTGTCTGCTGAGCTGTGTATCTAATCCTATCCTGTGTGATACTGTCTGCTGAGCTGTGTATCTAATCCTATCCTGTGTGATACTGTCTGCTGAGCTGTGTATCTAATCCTATCCTGTGTGATACTGTCTGCTGAGCTGTGTATCTAATCCTATCCTGTGTGATACTGTCTGCTGAGCTGTGTATCTAATCCCACCCTGTGTGATACTGTCTGCTGAGCTGTGTATCTAATCCTCTCCTGTGTGATACAGTCTGCTGAGCTATGTATCTAATCCTATCCTGTGTGATACTGCCTGCTGAGCTGTGTATCTAATCCTGTTATGTCATGAACCAGGAGGATCAGGCTGCACATTGCTATATAGGGAGGACACAGAAATAGCTGTAATCGGATAATCTTCACTGATACATTGTAACAGGCCATCAGCTGTGAGCATGATGGGGGGGGGGCTGTATATATAAACAAGAACTTTCCCACATTCTGATGTCTCAAAATGTTGTTACCAAGCAGCAGGGGGATGGGTGTGACAGGGCGGTGTCCCCCACACGGAGGTCTGCACGCCCCGGCGCGTCATGTGTGGTGACATTGGGGGGGCTCTCACCGTTCATCCACACTATACATTTTGTAGGTGATCGGGGCCTTCCAGATGGTGGCTCCATCACAGGGCGGACATCTGCCCGGGGCCTCACATGCATTTGTTAGGATTCTTCCCAAAATCTGCTCTCCAGCCTCCTCCACCCAGGAGCAGGTCCACAGCACACAGGGACTGTCCTCCAGCGCTCCACCCTTCCCCGAATTTCCAGAGGGAGTTCTACCATATATATCTAGATATACTGTACATAGGAGCAATCAGGGGGAGAAGACCCCCGAATGTACATCCAGCCCGAGATCAGGATCCCATCACTCAGCTGTCACAGAGATGGATGGAGAGATAGAGAGATGGTCTGGCTATATGAAGGTGAGGTGGGGGAGGGGGGTCGGTCACCTGGGTGGGTGTTCGATGTCTGGAGCTGTGGGATTTATCTTCCTGTCACTTCTACTCTGGAGACTCAACATCAAAGTCTTTCAGCTTCTGTAAATCCCAAAAAGACACCTACACCCCCCCCCCCCCCTCCCCTCCGCCCCATTCCTGAATTCAGGCCACAGCAACATGTCTACTATAGCTGCTGTCTATAGAAACAATGATCCAGTACGAGGAAGGTTCTCTATATAATCCCCATCATCTCCTCTATATAATCCCCATCATCTCCTCTATATAATCCCCATCATCTCCTCTATATAATCCCCATCATCTCCTCTATATAATCTCCATCATCTCCTCTATATAATCCCCATCACCTCTATATAATCCCCATCATCTCCTCTATATAATCCCCATCACCTCTATATAATCCCTATCATCTGCACTATATCATCTCCATCACCTCCTCAATATAATATCCATCACCCCCTCTATATAATCCCCATCACCTTTTCTATATAATCTCCATCATCCCCTCTATATAGTCCCCATCACCTCCTCTATATAATCTCCATCATCTCCTCTATATAATCTCCATCATCTCCCCTATATAATCTCCATCATCTCCTCTATATAATCTCCATCATCCCCTCCTATATAGTCCCCATCACCTCCTCTATATAATCTCCATCACCTCCTCTATATAATCTCCATCATCTCCCCTATATAATCTCCATCATCTCCCCTATATAATCTCCATCATCTCCTCTATTTAATCTCCATTATCTCCTCTATTTAATCTCCATCATCTACTCTATATAATCTCCATCACCTGCTCTATATAATCTCCATCATCTCCTCCTATATAATCCCCATAATCTCCTCTATATAATCTCCATCACCTGCTCTATATAATCTCCATCTCCTCTATATAATCCCCATCATCTCCTCTATATAATCCCCATCATCTCCTCTATATAATCTCCATCACCTCCTCTGTATAATCTCCATCACCTCCTCTGTATAATCTCCATCATCTCCTCTGTATAATCTCCATCATCTCCTCTATATAATCCCCATCTCCTCTATATAATTACCATCATCTCCTCTATATAATCCCCATCATCTCCTCTATATAATCTCCATCACCTCCTCTGTATAATCTCCATCACCTCCTCTGTATAATCTCCATCATCTCCTCTGTATAATCTCCATCATCTCCTCTATATAATCCCCATCTCCTCTATATAATTACCATCATCTCCTCTATATAATCCCCATCATCTCCTCTATATAATCACCATCATCTTCTCTATACAATATCCATCATCTCCTCTATATAATCCCCATCATCTCCTCTATATAATCCCCATCATCTCTATATAATTCTCATCTTCTCCTCTATATAATCTCCATCATCTCCTCTATATAATCCCCATCATCTCTTCTATATAAACTCCATCACCTCCTCCATGTAATCCCCATCATCTCCTGTATATAATCTCCTCTATATAATATCCATAATCTCCTCTATATTATCCCCATCATCTCCTCTATATTACCCCATAATCTCCTCTATATAATCCCCATCACCTGCTCTATATAATACTCATCTTCTCCTCTATATAATCCCCATAATCTCTTCTATATAACCTCCATCACCTCCTTTATATAATCTCCATAATTTTCTCTATATAATCTCCATCATCTCCTCTATATAATCTCCATCATCTCCTCTATATCATCTCCATCATCTCTATATAATCTCCACCACCGCTGTATATAATCTGCAGTCCGTCCACCTTGCAGCCTGTATTCTGTGGATGACCGAGGGTCTCGCATGCCCCCTTTCCCGCCCCCATTAGGCCTCCGTGTCGCCTTCTCGCAGGTTTTTGCCCGTATTGCGCTCTCTTCTCCTCTCGTGGATTATTCACGAGGCTTCTGCTGAAATATTTACGTATTAATTGATCGCTCGTTTTAGGTATTAGCAGAAATTTGCAGTAATTGCCTCATTGCTGGTGTCTGCCTTATCATGTAATATTCATGCGCTTCATTAGGATTTCCTGTCTCTTCCCTCATTCATCTGCCATCTCTGGTCTGTGCCCCCCCCCCCCCCCCCCGTCCTGCGCAGTCACAAGTGGGAGGGGCTAAAAGGTGACAACCACGAGTAAGTGCCGCACCTGTCCAGTGTCAGAGGAAGGGCCACGGCTCTATCATGTGTGATACTGCAGCGTATCTAAGCTTATAATGTGTCATACTGTCTGCAGACCCCTGTATCTAAGCTTATTCTATGTGATACTGCCATCTGAATTGTGTATGTTGTACTTCCATGCGTGATACTGTCTGTAAACTGCTGTATCTAATCTCCCATATGTGATACTATCTGCTGAGCTGCTGTATCTAATCTCCGATATAAGATACTATCTGCTGAGCTGCTGTATCTAATCTCCCATATGTGATACTGTCAGCTGAGCCTCTGTATCTCAGCTCTCATGTGTGATACTGTCTGTGAACTGCTGTATCTAATCTCCGATATAAGATACTATCTGCTGAGCTGCTGTATCTAATCTCCGATATAAGATACTATCTGCTGAGCTGCTGTATCTAATCTCCCATGCATTATTCTATCGGCTGAGCCTCTGTATCTCAGCTCTCATGTGTGATACTGTCTGTGAGCCTCTGTATCTAATCCTACCATGTGTGATACTTCTACTGAGTCTCTGTATCTTAGCTTTAGGCCTCATGCACACAGTTTTTGCGGCTCGGATGCGGACCCATTCACTTCAATGGGGCCGCAAAAGATGCGGACAGTACTCCGTGTGCTGTCCGCATCCAAAAAATATAGCATCTTTTGCGGACAAGAAAAGGGCCGCCCGTTCCATTCCGCAAATTTCGGAAGGCACACGTGGGGCTTCCGGTTTTTGTGGATCCACGGTTTGCGGACCGCAAAAAACGGCTCGGTCGTGTGCATGAGGCCTTAATGTGTGATACCATCTGCTGAGCCTCTGTATCTCAGCTCTCATGTGATACCCTCTGCTGAGCCTCTGTATCTCAGCTCTCATGTGATACCCTCTGCTCAGCCTCTGTATCTCAGCTCTCATGTGTGATACCCTCTGCTGAGCCTCTGTATTTCAGCTCTCATGTGTGATACCGTCTGCTGAGCCTCTGTATCTCAGCTCTCATGTGTGATACGTCTGCTCAGCCTCTGTATCTCAGCTCTCATGTGTGATACGTCTGCTCAGCCTCTGTATCTCAGCTCTCATGTGTGATACCCTCTGCTGAGCCTCTGTATCTCAGCTCTTGTGTGTGATACCCTCTGCTGAGCCTCTGTATCTCAGCTCTCATGTGTGATACCCTCTGCTGAGCCTCTGTATTTCAGCTCTCATGTGTGATACCGTCTGCTGAGCCTCTGTATCTCAGCTCTCATGTGTGATACGTCTGCTGAGCCTCTGTATCTCAGATCTCGTGTGATACGTCTGCTCAGCCTCTGTATCTCAGCTCTCATGTGTGATACCATCTGCTCAGCCTCTGTATCTCAGCTCTCATGTGTGATACCATCTGCTGAGCCTCTGTATCTCAGCTCTCATGTGTGATACGTCTGCTCAGCCTTTGTATCTCAGCTCTCATGTGTGATACCATCTGCTGAGCCTCTGTATCTCAGCTCTCATGTGTGATACGTCTGCTCAGCCTTTGTATCTCAGCTCTCATGTGTGATACCCTCTGCTGAGCCTCTGTATCTCAGCTCTCATGTGTGATACCGTCTGCGGAGCCTCTGTATCTCAGTTCTTGTGTGTGATACCCTCTGCTCAGCCTTTGTATCTCAGCTCTCATGTGTGATACCCTCTGCTGAGCCTCTGTATCTCAGCTCTCATGTGTGATACGTCTGCTCAGCCTCTGTATCTCAGCTCTCATGTGTGATACCATCTGCTCAGCCTCTGTATCTCAGCTCTCATGTGTGATACGTCTGCTCAGCCTCTGTATCTCAGCTCTAATGTGTGATACCCTCTGCTGAGCCTCTTTATCTCAGCTCTCATGTGTGATACCATCTGCTGAGCCTCTGTATCTCAGCTCTCATGTGTGATACGTCTGCTGAGCCTCTGTATCTCAGCTCTTGTGTGTGATACCATCTGCTGAGCCTCTGTATCTCAGCTTTTGTGTGTGATACCGTCTGCTGAGCCTCTGTATCTCAGCTCTCATGTGTGATACCGTCTGCTCAGCCTCTGTATCTCAGCTCTTATGTGTGATACCGTCTGCTGAGCCTCTGTATCTCAGCTCTCATGTGTGATACCCTCTGCTGAGCCTCTGTATCTCAGCTCTCATGTGTGATACCCTCTGCTGAGCCTCTGTATCTCAGCTCTTATGTGTGATACCCTCTGCTGAGCCTCTGTATCTCAGCTCTCTTGTGTGATACCCTCTGCTGAGCCTCTGTATCTCAGCTCTCATGTGTGATACCCTCTGCTGAGCCTCTGTATCTCAGCTCTTGTGTGTGATACCGTCTGCTGCGCCTCTGTATCTCAGCTCTCATGTGTGATACCGTCTGCTGCGCCTCTGTATCTCAGCTCTCATGTGATACCCTCTGCTGAGCCTCTGTATCTCAGCTCTCATGTGATACCCTCTGCTGAGCCTCTGTATCTCAGCTCTCATGTGATACCCTCTGCTCAGCCTCTGTATCTCAGCTCTCATGTGTGATACCGTCTGCTCAGCCTCTGTATCTCAGCTCTCGTGTGTGATACCCTCTGCTCAGCCTCTGTATCTCAGCTCTCATGTGTGATACCATCTGCTCAGCCTCTGTATCTCAGCTCTCATGTGTGATACCCTCTGCTGAGCCTCTGTATCTCAGCTCTCATGTGTGATACCCTCTGCTGAGCCTCTGTATCTCAGCTCTCATGTGTGATACCCTCTGCTGAGCCTCTGTATCTTAGCTCTCATGTGATACGTCTGCTGAGCCTCTGTATCTCAGCTCTCATTTGATACGTCTGCTGAGCCTCTGTATCTCAGCTCTTGTGTGTGATACCGTCTGCTGAGCCTCTGTATCTCAGCTCTCGTGTGTGACACCGTCTGCGGAGCCTCTGTATCTCAGCTCTCATGTGTGATACAGTCTGCGGAGCCTCTGTATCTCAGCTCTCGTGTGTGATACCCTCTGCTGAGCCTCTGTATCTCAGCTCTCATGTGTGATACCCTCTGCTGAGCCTCTGTATCTCGGCTCTCATGTGTGATACCATCTGCTGAGCCTCTGTATCTCAGCTCTCATGTGTGATACCCTCTGCTGAGCCTCTGTATCTCAGCTCTCGTGTGATACGTCTGCTCAGCCTCTGTATCTCAGCTCTCATGTGTGATACCCTCTGCTGAGCCTCTGTATCTCAGCTCTCGTGTGATACCCTCTGTTCAGCCTCTGTATCTCAGCTCTCATGTGTGATACCCTCTGCTGAGCCTCTGTATCTCAGCTCTCATGTGATACCCTCTGCTGAGCCTCTGTATCTCAGCTCTCATGTGTGATACCGTCTGCTGAGCCTCTGTATCTCAGATCTCGTGTGATACGTCTGCTGAGCCTCTGTATCTCAGCTCTTGTGTGTGATACCGTCTGCTGAGCCTCTGTATCTCAGCTCTTGTGTGTGATACCGTCTGCGGAGCCTCTGTATCTCAGCTCTCATCTGTGACACCGTCTGCTGGGCCTCTGTATCTCAGCTCTTGTGTGTGATACCGTCTGCGGAGCCTCTGTATCTCAGCTATCATGTGTGATACCCTCTGCGGAGCCTCTGTATCTCAGCTCTCATGTGTGATACCGTCTGCGGAGCCTCAGTATCTCAGCTCTCATGTGTGATACCATCTGCTGAGCCTCTGTATCTCAGCTCTCATGTGTGATACCATCTGCTGAGCCTCTGTATCTCAGCTCTCATGTGTGATACGTCTGCTAAGCCTCTGTATCTCAGCTCTCATGTGTGATACCATCTGCTGAGCCTCTGTATCTCAGCTCTCATGTGTGATACCCTCTGCTGAGCCTCTGTATCTCAGCTCTCATGTGTGATACCCTCTGCTGAGCCTCTGTATCTCAGATCTCGTGGGATACGTCTGCTGAGCCTCTGTATCTCAGCTCTTGTGTGTGATACCGTCTGCTGAGCCTCTGTATCTCAGCTCTTGTGTGTGATACCGTCTGCGGAGCCTCTGTATCTCAGCTCTCATGTGTGATACCGTCTGCTGAGCCTCTGTATCTCAGCTCTTGTGTGTGATACCGTCTGCGGAGCCTCTGTATCTCAGCTATCATGTGTGATACCCTCTGCGGAGCCTCTGTATCTCAGCTCTCATGTGTGATACCGTCTGCGGAGCCTCTGTATCTCAGCTCTCATGTGTGATACCGTCTGCTGAGCCTCTGTATCTCAGCTCTTGTGTGTGATACCATCTGCTGAGCCTCTGTATCTCAGCTCTTGTGTGTGATACCCTCTGCTGAGCCTCTGTATCTCAGCTCTCATGTGTGATACCATCTGCTGAGCCTCTGTATCTCAGCTCTCATGTGTGATACCGTCTGCTGAGCCTCTGTATCTCAGCTCTCATGTGTGATACCGTCTGCTGAGCCTCTGTATCTCAGCTCTAGTGTGTGATACCATCTGCTGAGCCTCTGTATCTCAGCTCTTGTGTGTGATACCGTCTGCTGCGCCTCTGTATCTCAGCTCTCATGTGTGATACCGTCTGCTGAGCCTCTGTATCTCAGCTCTTGTGTGTGATACCCTCTGCTGAGCCTCTGTATCTCAGCTCTCGTGTGTGATACCCTCTGCTCAGCCTCTGTATCTCAGCTCTCATGTGTGATACGTCTGCTCAGCCTCTGTATCTCAGCTCTCATGTGTGATACTGTCTGCTGAGCCTCTGTATCTCAGCTCTCATGTGTGATACCCTCTGCTGAGCCTCTGTATCTCAGCTCTCATGTGTGATACCCTCTGCTGAGCCTCTGTATCTTAGCTCTCATGTGATACGTCTGCTGAGCCTCTGTATCTCAGCTCTCATGTGTGATACCGTCTGCTGAGCCTCTGTATCTCAGCTCTTGTGTGTGATACCGTCTGCTGAGCCTCTGTATCTCAGCTCTCGTGTGTGATACCGTCTGCTCAGCCTCTGTATCTCAGCTCTCATGTGTGATACCGTCTGCTGAGCCTCTGTATCTCAGCTCTCATGTGTGATACCATCTGCTGAGCCTCTGTATCTCAGCTCTCATGTGTGATACCCTCTGCTGGGCCTCTGTATCTCAGCTCTTATGTGTGATACCGTCTGCTGAGCCTCTGTATCTCAGCTCTCATGTGTGATACCCTCTGCTGAGCCTCTGTATCTCAGCTCTCGTGTGATACGTCTGCTCAGCCTCTGTATCTCAGCTCTCATGTGTGATACCCTCTGCTGAGCCTCTGTATCTCAGCTCTCGTGTGTGATACCCTCTGCTGAGCCTCTGTATCTCAGCTCTCATGTGTGATATCGTCTGCGGAGCCTCTGTATCTCAGCTCTCATGTGTGATACCCTCTGCTCAGCCTCTGTATCTCAGCTCTCATGTGTGATACCCTCTGCTGGGCCTCTGTATCTCAGCTCTTATGTGTGATACCGTCTGCTGAGCCTCTGTATCTCAGCTCTCATGTGTGATACCCTCTGCTGAGCCTCTGTATCTCAGCTCTCGTGTGATACGTCTGCTCAGCCTCTGTATCTCAGCTCTCATGTGTGATACCCTCTGCTGAGCCTCTGTATCTCAGCTCTCATGTGTGATACCCTCTGCTGAGCCTCTGTATCTCAGCTCTCGTGTGATACCCTCTGTTCAGCCTCTGTATCTCAGCTCTCATGTGTGATACCCTCTGCTCAGCCTCTGTATCTCAGCTCTTGTGTGTGATACCGTCTGCTGAGCCTCTGTATCTCAGCTCTCATGTGTGACACCGTCTGCTGGGCCTCTGTATCTCAGCTCTTGTGTGTGATACCGTCTGCGGAGCCTCTGTATCTCAGCTATCATGTGTGATACCCTCTGCGGAGCCTCTGTATCTCAGCTCTCATGTGTGATACCGTCTGCTGAGCCTCTGTATCTCAGCTCTTGTGTGTGATACCGTCTGCTGGGCCTCTGTATCTCAGCTCTCATGTGTGATACCCTCTGCTGAGCCTCTGTATCTCAGCTCTCATGTGTGATACCCTCTGCTCAGCCTCTGTATCTCAGCCCTTGTGTGTGATACCGTCTGCGGAGCCTCTGTATCTCAGCTCTTGTGTGTGATACCCTCTGCTCAGCCTCTGTATCTCAGCTCTTGTGTGTGATACCGTCTGCTGAGCCTCTGTATCTCAGCTCTTGTGTGTGATACCGTCTGCTGAGCCTCTGTATCTCAGCTCTCGTGTGATACGTCTGCGGAGCCTCTGTATCTCAGCTCTTGTGTGTGATACTGTCTGCTCAGCCTCTGTATCTCAGCTATCATGTGTGATACCGTCTGCGGAGCCTTTGTATCTCAGCTCTTGTGTGTGATATCGTCTGCGGAGCCTCTGTATCTCAGCTCTTGTGTGTGATACCCTCTGCTCAGCCTCTGTATCTCAGCTCTCGTGTGATGCGTCTGCGGAGCCTCTGTATCTCAGCTCTTGTGTGTGATACTGTCTGCTAAGCCTCTGTATCTCAGCTCTTGTGTGTGATACCCTCTGCGGAGCCTCTGTATCTCAGCTCTTGTGTGTGATACTGTCTGCTAAGCCTCTGTATCTCAGCTCTTATGTGTGATACCCTCTGCTGAGCCTCTGTATCTCAGCTCTTGTGTGTGATACCGTCTGCTGAGCCTCTGTATCTCAGCTCTCATGTGTGATACGTCTGCGGAGCCTCTGTATCTCAGCTCTTGTGTGTGATACCCTCTGCTGAGCGCTGGGGTCTGTTCACATTTCCTCCCGTCTGCAGTCACACGTGTGATGAGTCCTTTCCCCCCCGGAGCTCGGGTTCTGTAAACATCCGGCGGTTTCTGTGGCTGTCGCTGTTGACACATTTCCCCATCTGCTGGGCGATGGAGACCTGCCAGCTCTGTGGTTCTTGGATCTCCTCCATACGTCAGTGATAACAAGAGGGGGAAGCCCTCGCACGAGCCGGGCCTGGAGCCTGTCCAAGGTTCACACAGAGGACATGCGAGTCCCGAGGCGGCGTGTTACGTCCCTGGTTGTCAGCCTTCCGATTACATAAGCCGGTGTAACACGCGGCGCAGGCAGCGCGGAAACCCTGACTGCACACAGGGCTCGCTGTCGGCTGGCCGCGCACGCTGTCCCGGTTATTGGACCCCACCTCAATCTCTCATTCTTTTGGATTGTCGTAATTAGCAAAATGAGCTTCAGGAACTTAATATAGCGGAGAAACGAGTTGGTGGGGGGGGCAGCGCGGTGCGGATGAGGCTGCTGGACGAGTGTTTGCAGCTTCTGGTGGACGCCTCACACCTCGCTTTCTGCTGTCCTTCACTCTGCATCACAGTGAATAATTAATATGGTGTCATTTCCTGAAGACATGTTGTCAGGCCATCACCGCTCGTCTTTCCTGCTCTCTTTTACAAAAACCAATGGCCGCTGAATAACGTCACCTTGTCAGTGGCAGGCATGTGCAAAAGACAACGCATCCTGCTGTAACGAGGGTATGTAGCTTAAGGAGGCGCAGAAGGTGTAGGATTTACCTCTGTGTGACATGTGCACCAGATTCTAATGAGAAGAGGTTCTGAAGCAGCTGGAGATGCCATGGAGATCTACTACATCACTGGATCAGACACCTTGGACCCAAGGAAACATCATCACTTCTTAGAATTCCAGATACTGAGTTATCCCCAATGGTCAAAGCCGTGGATACCTAATTCACCCTGACCAGTGTCACCCTACAGATAATGGCACCACCTGCTTTTTGAAATTTGATTCTCGTGTGAGTTGAGTAAATCCAAAAATAACACCTTGAGTCTTGAAAACAACACCTCAACTCAGAAACTAATCAAGTGTCACCTGGTGTTTAGAACCATTAGGTCTTTGGAACCTTTAAGACGTGAGAAGAAACATCTGAACTTCAGGAATAAAAGTGTAAACCTGGAAGAAAACTAAAGATTTCGCTGAAACTTGTGCTGACCATGACAGCGGTAGTGGTTGCCCGCGTAGTATTTCCTATGCTGCCTGATGTGTGGCTTAGGCCAGAGCTATTTGGTTGTCATTAAAAGTGCAGTCTTCAGATGTGGCCTAGTGGTAAGAAACTTCACAATCTCAGGGCCCATGAAGAAAAATCTGAATCTTAAAATTCAAGAAGAAAAACCTGAATATCGGAACGTAAGAAGAAACATCTAAACCTTAGGACACGAGAAAAAATGTTTAGCGTACGTCAATATAAATATCTCAAGAGTCAAGAATAAACATCTTAATCTCAGGATTTTTGAAGAAACACAAAAACATCTAAATTTCATGACTCTTGAATTGTTTAAATCTCATAACTTGAAAAGCAACGTGTATCTTAGACTCAAGAAAAAAAAATTCTGGTTTTAAGAAAGAACATTTTAATCTCAGGACTCAAGAAAAAGCATCAGAATGTGAGGATTTAAGATGAAACATGAATCTCAGGATTCGAGAAATAACGTGTATGTCAGAACTAAAAAAACAAGGATCTAAGAATTCAAGAAAGAAAATCCGAATCTAAGAAAAATTAATTTCAGGATTTGAAAGCAAACCTCTAAATCTCATGACTAAAGAACAAACATCTGAATCTCAGAACTGATGAAGAAACATCTGAATTTCAGGGCTCCAGAAGAAATATCGGCATCTCAGAACTCGAGAAGAATCATCTAACTCTCGGTACTTAAGAGGAAACATCCAGATCTCAAGACTCAGAAGGGAAAATCTGAATTCTAAGGTTGTATTACACCAGGCAATCATCGCTGACAGGTGTTCGTGGGAACGCTTGTTTGCGATGATCTATGTTGTAAGGGATCGCTCTCTCTCAGGGGGTCACAATCACAAACTTCTCTGACGACAACGGGGTTCAAGTTCAAAAGGTGCTTTATTTTGTCACTTCAGCACCATCACACACATAAACATCGCAAAAAAAAAAACACCTGCCCGTCTGGGCTCTACCTAATACACGTGTTGTCTCTACCTCACCTATAGAGCGCAGTTCACACACGGGACTAGATCCGGCTTCCTCAGCCATACACGGTCCAGCAGCCCCCAGGCTGTGACCACACCAGTACCCTTGGGGAGAGATGGTCCAGAAGTCCTCCCAACTCTGACCCTGCGACCCTCTTTCTGTAGGCATCACTGGGCCCCCAAGACTTCAGGCTTTACAAAGCCTCGTGGCCCCTTAGCCCTCCTGGCTGAGGCCACACAGAGCCTCTCAGGCTTCCTCAGCCTTTCTTCCCCCCGTCATACACAGAGGGTTGTTTTATCCCTGCATTATTACAGCAGCAGGCCTCACTGGCAGATCCCACTACCAAACCTATCCCCCAGTCCACATAAAATCCAGCCCAGAACAACATCTAGACAAAACTGTCTCAGCAAACTACACTTTGCTGAAACCACTGCAGCTTTCTGGATTTCAGTTATCTCACCCAGCTGAGGTATCTGGGTGGGATATACACGCCTCCCAGCACTTATACTGTACACATCACCACAATGTGTATAATACCGCCACTAATTTACTCGTTCATTGGGCAGTCACAATCTATCAGCAGGTTTAAAAATCATCGCTTGCCGGCAGCAGATTGTGCTGTCTCATCACAGTTGAGCGATGGCATTAGCGATCACTCCTCCCCACACTGTGGAGGAGATCACTCGATGTAAAAGCAGTGGTGTCCTCCACTAACGAGCAGGCGATTGTTGGGAAGGAACGCTTCCTTGTTGACAATCGCCAGCAAAATCTGTTAATGTAATACAGCGCTTAGGAGTGGAGAAGAAACATCTGAATATCATGACTTGGAAGTAAATTGCTAAATCTTAGGACTTGAGAGGAAACATTTGACTCTTTGGACTCAGAAGGAAACAACTGATTGGACATGTGACTAATGAACATGACCACTGGGCTAGGAAGAGGCCACCTCTCTCAAGGTGGCAGCCTCTTCAAACAGCTGATCGGCAGGGATGTCAGGAGTCTGACCCCCACCTATCAGATATTAGTGATAGTTCACCGATGAGGTTAGGTCATCCTAAGGATAGGTCATCAATACATGGATCGTCGAAAAAAGATTAAAGGGATAATCCAATACTATAAACTCCCCCCCCCCCAAATGCCGGGCCCCACACAGGGAATATTCTTACTACTTGCTCCCTGCGCCGCTCCTGGTCCTTGCACCGTCGCTGCTGCTTCTCCCCGTGCGCCGATGAAAACATCCGATGTCGGGGGGGGGGGGGGAGCCTCCCTAGCATCGCGGGTGACACTAGGGAGGCTCGTCCCCGCCTCCCACTGGCTGCTCCCCCACAACACCGGATGTTTTCATCGGCGCACGGGGAGAAGCACTGGTGGTGCGGGGACCAGGAGTGGCGAAGGGAGTAGGGACCCAGGTAAGTATATTCCCTGTGAGAGGCCCAGCATATGGGAGGCCATATAGTATTGGATAACCCCCCTAAGCATGAATCTCAGGATTCTTCTAAAACGCTGAATCTGAAGACTTAAGAAAAATAGTAGTCTCAGGACTTGAGAAGAAACATCTGTAATTTTGAACTCAAAAATAAATATCTTCATCTCAGGACTTGAGAAGAAACCTCTGAATCTCAGGACTTGACAAAAAGCATGAATCTCAGGACTGGATAAAAAATATCTAAATCTCCGAACTCAAGAACAAACATCTGAATCTCGGGACTTGAGAACAAACACCTGAATCTCAGGAATTGGGAATAAACATGAATCTTAGTACTGAAGAAGAAACATCTGAATCTCATGACTTGGGAAAAAACATCTGAATCTCATGATTGGAGAAGAAGAAACAGCTGAATATCAGGACTGGAGAAGAAACATGTAAATCTCAAGACTGGGGAAGAAACATCTGAATCTCCGTACTTGAGAAGAAACATCGGAATCTTAGTATATGAGAAGAAACATCTGAATCTCAGTACTTGAGAAGAAACATCTGAATTTCACGGCTGGAGAAGAAACATCTGAATCTCAGGACTGGAAAAGAAACATCTGAATCGTAGAACTTGAGAAGAAACTGCTGAATCTCAGTACCCGGGAAGAAACATCTGAATCTTCGGACTTGAGAAGAAATGTTAATCTCAGGAATTGTAAGGAAATAGCTAAAGTTCAGGACTCGAAAAGAAACATTTGAATTTCAGGACTCGAAAAGAAACATTTGAATTTCAGGACTCGGAAGGAAACAGCTGAATCTCTAACTCTGCGAAAAACATCGGAGTCTCAGGACTGTAAAAAAAAAACATTTGCCTCTCAAGACTTGAGAAGAAGAATGAAAACTCCTGAAACTCAGGACTTTAGCTATAACATGAATTTTAGGACTGCAGAAGAAGCATCTGAAAGACAGGACTTGGGCAAAATCATCTGAATTTCAGGACTGGAGATCAAACATATGAATCTCAGGACTGGAAACATCTCACAGAAAAACATCTGAATCCACGGACTTAAGGAAAGACATGAATCTCTGAACTCAAGAAAAGACATCTGAATCACAGAATTCAAGAAGAAACATCTGAATCTCAGGACTCAAGAAGAACATCTGAATTGCATGACATGGAAGGAAACAGCTGAATCTCAGGACTTGAGAAGAAACATCTGAATCTCAGGACTTGAGAAGAAACATCTGAATCTCAGAACTTGGGAAGAAGCAGCTGGATCTCAGAACTTGAGAAGAAAAATGTGAATCTCAGGACTCTGAAGGAAACAGCTGAATCTCAGGACCTGAGAACAAACATCTGAATCTCGGGACTCGGAAGGAAACAATTGAATCTTGGGACTCGGAAGGAAACATCTGAATCTCAAAATTGGAGAAGAAACATCTGAATCTTGAGTGGAGGTTAAACATTTGAATATCAGGACTCGATAAGAAACATCTGACTCTTGGCTGAAGATCACTAGATTAGAGATCAGCATAAACCTAAGCTATTTGTAGGATGTTCAGATACGTGGTTGACTGTTTTAATTCCTCCACTTAACATGCACAGCTGAGTAGAGCTCACATAGATACGCAGCTGCCAGACACCACTAGTATCTAGCCCCACTTAGATCTGTCAGAAATGCAGTAAGTGAATCGGACAGGGAAAGCCAATCTTGTTGGATCTTCGTTTTCCAATGACAGCCTTCAGCCTAAGGTTTGCAGCTCTCACTAGATATTTGGTTGTTGATGGATTCATATCCACCTTTAGCCACAGATCACAAAACCAGGGCAGAATAGCAGGTAGCACATTCAGCCTGAAGACATGACACCTTAAAGGGCCAGTCTGCCTCCGGTGGAAGTCTCATGTACACGTCATCCACCTCCTATATATACTTGAATTGATGGGATGATTGTCATTGAGCCCCTGTGTGCTATCACTTACCCAGAAAACCTATAAACAGTGCAGAGAAATGTCTTAAGTGAGGAAGAGGAGGAGAAGCGAAGAGGAAAGGGGGGAGGGAGACACCAGGAAGGAATTTTAACAGCTGTCCCAACAAGGCTGAAGGAGCCGGTTGTAAATAACTTATTTTATTTCTGAAATGAGCACTGTAAATCGTGGGCTCAGCATGAGGATGGAGGAGGGGCGGCTGGAGAAGGAGAGTATGCATCCCCAGCCATATAAAAAGCATCAGGACACGAGAAGATGTGGAGTCCTGATCAATAAGTGGCCATTTAGTGATCCTGTCAACCAACAGAGGCAACGAGTAACAAGCAAACACAACCCCTAAACATCCCTTGTGCCACACCACGCTCTGTGCCAGTGTGGCTGCCCTTGGAGTCTCCTAATGGACTTGACGTGAGGTTGGTGGATTGGAGATACTCAGGCAGTTCAATAAAGCGAGGTATAAGGAGCCTCAGACCTAAGTCATGAAACATTTCTCTTTAGTTGGATTATGTTGAGGTGGTTTTGCCCCAAGACTATTTGCGGGTGGTGATGGCAATAAGACTGTAGAACAGATTGACGGTTTCTCAATTTATAGCGGACTGTTTCTGGGACTATTTTGGTTGAGCTCCTCTGTGGTCGCCGGTGTATCACCGTATATTAATGCGCCCTTCCCTCACAACATCACTCTCCACCAGCAGACCCCCCCCCCCCCCCTCCCCTACAAACACTTCCATTGTATTTATAGGAGAAGTGATGACTTCCTGACCAGTTTCTGCAGGACGTCTGTGAGCCAGCAATGGAGATTCCCCCCTGGCAGTGCAAGGTTTAAGGTGGTCAGTCCTACGACGCCTCCTTGAATTTCCGGTTCAGTGTCTTTCAATTTCTAAAGGAAAATACCATGCAAAGGCGGCTGTGGATGTCGTCAGCCTCCGGTCAGGGGCATGGCGGAGGTCTGCTTTTCATAATAGGGTCTTTCTGGACACTCCATGTAAGCAGACGGGCAAATGAGGAATGACCCATCCAGTAACCAGAACCTTGGAAGTGACTCTCATCATCCACCCCATAGGTCATAGTCTGTTCATGTGTCCTGTGCAAAAACAAAGCACAGCCTGAGCGTCTACGTGTACACATCAGTCATAACATTAGAACCACCTCCCTTCTACTGTGACCGATTGAGGTGGCCTGGACTCCACAGGGCCTCTGAGGAGTCCTGCGCTATAACATCCTGTAGGCTGCTCGGTGCAGCCTCCATTGATCCCACAGATGATGACTGCATTGAGATTTGGAGACTTGTCATCTCTTTGTCATGTTCTTTATTCCTTGACAGGTGTTACTCTGATGAAAGAGTGCACTGCCATTAGTAGGCACCACTGCCATGTAGAGAGGTACTTGTCTGTGCAGTGGTTAGGTACGTGGCACGTGTCACTTCCACATGACCCAAGGTTTCCAGCAGAACTTTGCCCTAGTATCACACTGCCTCCGCCGGCTCGTCTTCTTCGCTTAGTGCACCTGGTGCCATCTCTTCTCCAGGAAAGGCTAGTTTCACACTAGTGGTAAGAGATCCAGCAGGTCTCTGAATCCGGTACCTGAATGCTCGCTGCACTCTACAGTTTTTGTCCGTCCGATTCTCAGTATATTTACCGGGTTGCGGATGAATCTCTTATAGTTGATGGGGTCGGTGGCCATGCAGGTGCCGTCCGGCAATGCCGGATCCAGAGAGCTCCAGTATGCTGTTCCTTCCAGGATCTCTTACCGCTACAGTGAAACTAGCCTAAGTGATGCACACAACTGGCCATCCACATGATGTAACGTGATTCATCAGACCAGGCCGCCTTCTTCCCAAAGTCCATCCTGATTCAACTCTAACCCAGGTATAAGATGGACGTGCACCCACCCGTTCAAATGATGTAACATGGTTCCTCAGACTAGCCCCCCTTCTTCTGAACTGGTGCCATCTCTTCCCTCGGTAAGTGACGCACATGCACCCTGCCATATGATGTACTGGTGCCATCTCTTAGCCAGGTGACACACATGCCCCCTGCTGTCCACATGATGTAACGTGATTCATCAGACCAGGCCGCCTTGTTCCATTGCTCCAGTTCTGGTGCTCACTTTTGGCAGTGGCAGGGGTCGGGGTGGGCACTCTGACCGGTCTGCGTGACCCGAACCACTTTCCCTATTTATTTGTATTGACGGAAGCAGCAAAAACGCGCAACTCTATTCAATCAGAAACTGCATCATGTGACTTAGTCGCCGCGTCGCCCTGACTATTGTGGATGTGAAGTGTTACCATGTGAGTTTCCTGTGACACCAAGAGCAGCTCACCAGTAATACGCCAGATGGCAGCACTCTGTCTGCCCAGAGCTGTCACTGAGGTGAGGGGCACAGGACCACCAGTCATAGGAGACGGTGATGAATCCGTGTCGCCATGCCCCCGCTGTGATATACAGAAGGATAATGGCGGTGAAGCAGCAGATATTTGATTTGCAAATCTTAGATAATTACCTCTGGGTTTTGGCTTCTTCTGTTTCTCCGATTTGACTGCATTCAAATGAATCACATCCTAATCCTGTCATCATCTGCAGCGTTGATCGGGGCGATCGGATCAGAAATATCACAATTCAGGAGGGGCCATGGGTTACCTGTCTGTATAGAGAGAGAGAGAGCAGAAGAGTGCGCCTGCGTTAGTGGTGGTTAGAGGGTTACTATGTGGCTATCCTCTATACTTTCCTTTGTCAGCCTGGCGGTTAGTGGGTTACTACGTGGCTATCCTCTATACTTTCCTTTGTCAGTCTTGGGGTTAGTGGGTTACTACATGGCTATCCTCTACACGTCCCTCTGTCAGTCTGGGGCAGTTAGTAGGTTACTACGTGACTATCCTCTATACTTATCTCTGTCAGTCTTGGGGTTAGTGGGTTACTACATGGCTATCCTCTATACTATCCTCTGTCAGTCTGGGGGTTAGTGGGTTACTATGTGGCTATCCTCTATACTTCCCTCTGTCAGTCTGGCGGTTAGTGGGTTACTACGTGGCTATCCTCTATACTTCCCTCTGTCAGTCTGGGGGTTAGTGGGTTACTATGTGGCTATCCTCTATACTTCCCTCTGTCAGTCTGGGGGTTAGAGGGTTACTACGTGGCTATCCTCTACGCGTCCCTCTGTGAGTCTGGTGGTTGGTAGGTTACTATGTAACTATTCTCTATACTTCCCTCTTTCAGTCTGGCGGTTAGTGGGTTACTATGTGGCTATCCTCTATACTTCCCTCTGTGAGTCTGGGGGTTAGAGGGTTACTATGTGGCTATCCTCTATACTTCCCTCTGTGAGTCTGGGGGTTAGAGGGTTACTATGTGGCTATCCTCTATACTTCCCTCTGTCAGTCTGGGGGTTAGTGGGTTACTACATGGCTATCCTATACTTTCCTTTGTCAGTCTGGGGGTTAGTGGGTTACTACGTGGCTATCCTCTATACCAGTGTTTCCCAACCAGTGTGCCTCCAGCTGTTGCAAAACTACAACTCCCAGCATGCCCTCACAACCTAAAACTGTCCGGGCATGCTGGGAGTTGTAGTTTTGCAACAGCTGGAGGCACACTGGTTGGGAAACACTGCTCTATACTTTCCTTTGTCAGTCTGGGGGTTAGTGGGTTACTACATAGCTATCCTCTATACTTTCCTCCGTCAGTCTGGGGGTTAGTAAGTTACTACGTGGCTATCCTCTATTCTTCCCTCTGTCAGCCTCAGGTTTAGTGGGTTACTATGTGGCTATCCGCTACACTTTCTTCTGTGAGTCTGGGGGTTAGAGGGTTATTATGTGGCTATCCTCTATACTTCCCTCTGTCAGTCTGGGGGTTAGAGGGTTACTATGTGGCTATCCTCTATACTTCCCTCTGTCAGTCTGGGGGTTAGTGGGTTACTACATGGCTATCCTCTATACTTCCCTCTGTCAGTCTGGGGGTTAGAGGGTTACTACCTGGCTATCCTCTATACTTCCCTCTGTCAGTCTGGGGGTTAGAGGGTTACTACCTGGCTATCCTCTATACTTCCCTCTGTCAGTCTGGGGGTTAGAGGGTTACTACGTGGCTATCCTCTATACTTCCCTCTGTCAGTCTGGGGGTTAGAGGGTTACTACGTGGCTATCCTCTATTCTTCCCTCTGTCAGTCTGGGGGTTAGAGGGTTACTACGTGGCTATCCTCTATACTTCCCTCTGTCAGTCTGGGGGTTAGAGGGTTACTACGTGGCTATCCTCTATACTTCCCTCTGTCAGTCTGGGGGTTAGAGGGTTACTACGTGGCTATCCTCTATACTTTCCTCTGTCAGTCTGGGGGTTAGAGGGTTACTACGTGGCTATCCTCTATACTTCCCTCTGTCAGTCTGGGGGTTAGACGTTACACGTCCTCCTCCTATTATAGGAGACACCAATTCTTATTGCTATTGGCAGGTCCTCATCTACAAAGTTCAAGTACAAATCCCCAGCAAACAGCAATATCCTGTCGGTGTGAGCGTCAGATGGCGGCACTTTCCCGTCCGCACCTCCCGGCTCAGCTGTCCTCATTGATCTGCAGGTCTCAGTTATTGGAGGAATCGAAGGGCCTCTTGACCCAGCAATTATTGTTCTGGCAGCCGCTGCTCACTTATATAACCTCATTATGAAGCCGCCTCGCAGGGGGGCCGCAGGCCGCAGCGGCGATAATTACCGCCAGTCAGACCTGCTTTATGTGTCCTGTACTTGATAAGCATCGCAGCCTCGTTATTTGTGCTTTATCGCGGTCAGCGACCTAGCGAGTAGTACAGTTCATTAGGCGGTAGACGCCCCCGTCGCTGCAGAGGTGCCAGACCCGCGTCCACGGCACGGCTCATCCGTTAATCTGCCCTTTACCAACGGCGTTCCTTCTGGAGTCTCGCAACGCTGTGCTCACGATTTATCCGGGATCTGCAACTGATTTGTAGTTTGTACTCCTCCTGCGGCCCGCGCGGGGCTCATCCCCATTCAATGAGACTAATACACGCGCGGTAACCCACCGCGGTTTCCGTACGGAATTCATTGCAATAGGTGACATGGATTGCACGCTGGAACGTCCATGCGGGACGGGAGTTCAACGCAAAAATCTGTTGCAGATTAGTCGGCGGATTCTCAATTTCCGTGCAGATTTTATCTTCCGCCTCCTGTGCCGCAGCTGCACGTGAAGCCACCCGATCCGGCCGCCGCCTGCTTACGCGACAAGGTGGTTGCGGCTTTAAATCAGCGCCCGTAGTATATTTAATGCTCCGATAATGAAATCGCTTCCACTATGGAGGACAATTAATAGCGAGCACTTCATGAGCCGCACGACACAATGAGCTCTGCATCACCAGAGCTGTCGATACGAGGCGTCTGCGTTCCCCGGGGCTCCGCGGGCTGTCATGTTATGTCACGTTGTAACCACTTCATGACCTCAGGCTCGGCGGTGATCTATGGGAATGATCGGACCCGGGCGCCGCGAGGCTTCGTCCACTTCATATTCCCTTCTGAGAAGCATGAGGCTTAAAGGGCAACTCCACCAGAGTGTAAACACAGCAGACAAGAACATATCTATTGTTAGAGTGCTGACTAAACATGACCCAGAGGCATCCGCCCCAGACTCCCTTAATATCCCACGTTCCTTGGTGTAGGATGCTGAGAGGGGTTGTCACCCAGATCTCCGCGCCTCCTGAGACCTTCCTCCTGCAGACGTATTGTGAGAGCAGGCGACTGTTGTGTATTAAAGGGGAACTCCACCCGCACCTGAGCACATGACACCTCCGACAGTCTCCGCAGGTCCGCTCTCCGGGACACAAGTCTGAGACGTCTGGACTTCATATAAGTCAGAGTTACTGGAAATGAATGCTGATGGTTTCCACTTTTAGGGGAGGGTTTTGTTGTGACCTCGTTTGATGTCATATGCCTAATGCCGACTCTCTGTCTTATCTTACAGCTGTACGAGCTCGATGAGGACCCCAAGCGGAAGGAATTCCTGGATGATCTCTTCAGCTTCATGCAGAAAAGAGGTGAGTGGCGGCACAAGAGAAGGTATATTTCTAGGAGCGCAGGGATAAAAATGTTATTAAGTATTAGTAAGTAGTGATGGACGAACATCGGCCGGGACGTTTCGCGAACGCGCGTTCGCGATCAAATGTTCGTGAACCGCGTGTTTGCGGCGGACCCTATCGACTTTAATGGCAGGCGAACCTGAAAAACCTTCAGGTCATATTTGCAGCCACCAAATAATTACTAGAAGTGCACAAATAGTCCCACAACATGGACAGTGACATACCAGAGGGGGATCATTGGAAAAAATTCCCACAAAAAATACGTATTTTAATCAGGGGATATTTTTATGCGTCTTAAAGGGAAACTCTCAAAATGTGCCCTACTGGAGCCTAGAAATTTTTTATTTTCGGCCACGGCAGTACGGGCCCCAAAAATTTGGCATTCACCTGACAGAACAGAACAAGTACTAAGGACTTTTGTGGCCCTATTCGCTAGCGTTTGGTGTCCCTAACAGCCTGTCCCTGCTTCACAAAGCAACCTCTCCCTACACTGGCAAAACACTGAATGTAAAATGGGTGGGTCTCTGTAGACCACGCCTCTCATGCTAACCCCACCCACTTTTATCACCACATTTAATGAGACGAGCGAAAAGTCGCAGATTATTGAGCAATTATAGAAAGCGCCGTAATTTACAACTTTTTTTAAATGAAATGGCCCCAATAATCTCCAGGTAGTCTTGTCCCTCTGCACCTTGATTGACAGGTCCAGGTAGGATACCATTTACACTGCCTGGTCCTGTCAATCAAAGTGCGGAGGACGCAGCAGTTGCAAAGGGAACAGAGCCTCTAGGTGTAAGGGCAACGCCCCCGTTGCTCCTAGAGGCTCATTTGCATACACTGTATTAAAACAGCAGTGCAGGTAGTCAGCCAGTGTCATAGAGCTAAAACTGCTGACAGATGCCCTGAAAGTAAGACTTTATGATGTTCCAGTAGACCAGACAGGAAGCGAGAACACACAGAGTGACTTCCAAAAAATGATATCCAGAAGAATAAAAAATATATAAATAAATAAAAAATATAATACTGAGGGGGGGGAAATGATATCCAGGGAAACAAAACTGAAAAAAAATAAAATAAATATATATATATATATTGAAAAAAAGGAAGGCAGCATTCAAAAAATCGTGAAGAAAATGGGTTTATTAACCCATGTGACAGCAACGTTTCAGCTCTCTCTATGGAGCCTGCGTCAAGCCAATGCGGTGCTCTTACAGCATACAGGATTACATCATTATCTCTCAATATAAAAAGTTGTGCCAAAATACATAAAAAATTATTCGTTTAAGTGTCCATAATGACATTTCCAAATTCATACAAAATTGCGTAAAAAGTGAAAAGTGCCATCCATTCATAAAAAGTACATTTAATGCAATAAATATCATATATCAAACATGATTGGAATAAATCAAGCACCAGGTGCACAAAATCCGGTGATTAAAAAGTATAAAAACAAATAACAAAATCTCACCTGGAGCCAGAGACTGCAGGACCCAGTCGGCGTTGTGAGAGGCGCACTGCGCAGGCGCCAATTACTCATACCACCGCGAGAAGTGTGATTAGCATTACCAACATAGGAGACCACAACGAACATGGCCGAATAGGCAGAAACAGTAACTGCGCAAACTCATGCCCATAGAACGATGTAGACGCCTCTACAAATCACATGATCGCCGCGAACATTACTAACCATCGCTTATCAAAAACGTTGGGCTAAATACAGAGAACGGGTAAACCGTGGGCCACCACCATCAGCCATTCTCAAAAGCCCCCACCTATTGCGCCCTCATGAGCCATTGGCCATAATTATTGCAGCTTAATGTATTTTTACTAAAAATAAAAAAAAACGGGGATCATTACAAATAACCGGGGGGCACAGTGCCCTCCCAGGGACCAACCTGACAAAGGGCACTGCGCCCTATTAGGATAAGGGAATACAGGTGTCACCATTGTGTGACCCCCGATCCCCCCATCCAACTCCTGGACAATAAAACCCAATACTTGAGAGAAGCGTCCGTCATCAGAGGGGCTTACATAAAAATCGTAGAATGGTCAGATTCAAAATCAATCACCCCCATGTCGAAACAGCGGCATGCGGGGGATCAAATACGAACCACCACTCTACCTAAATAACAAAATAATCAGGCCATTATAAAGTGTGGTATCCCGTGTCATTATATATATATATATATATATGTGTCGCAGGGAGATGATGAAAATGGAGATTTGATCAAATCCCTATGGGAGATAATTCACGGAAGATGTTTGAAATAACATCTCTGTGGGGTGATTTCCCTAAAGAAAGTAAGTGATTTGGTTCAAATCCCTTAACTGTTTTAGTGAAAAGATGAAATAAACAAGTAAGAAGTCCTGGAAAAAAAAGAAAATCAGTCGAAGGACCTTTGATTACCTCATAGACATGTGACCAGTAATGTGACCAGTAATATTGCTATGTTACTCGTCACATGGTGATGATGTCATCAAAGGTCCTTTATCCCATAGCTCTCACAGTTCGCTGATAAAAGGGCCTAGCAACAAAAGGCCCTAGTGATAAAAGGCCCTAGCGATAAAAGGCCCCAGCGATAAAAGGCCCTAGCGATAAAAGGCCCCAGCGATAAAAGGCCCTAGCGACAAAAGGGCCTAGCGATAAAAGGCCCTAGCGATAAAAGGCCCCAGCGATAAAAGGCCCTAGCGACAAAAGGGCCTAGCGATAAAAGGCCCTAGCGACAAAAGGGCCTGGCGATAAAAGGGCCTAGCGATAAAAGGCCCCAGCGATAAAAGGCCCTAGCGACAAAAGGGCCTAGCGATAAAAGGCCCTAGCGATAAAAGGCCCCAGCGATAAAAGGCCCTAGCGACAAAAGGGCCTAGCGATAAAAGGCCCTAGCGACAAAAGGGCCTGGCGATAAAAGGGCCTAGCGATAAAAGGCCCCAGCGACAAAAGGCCCTAGCGATAAAAGGCCCTAGCAACAAAAGGGCCTAGTGATAAAAGGCCCTAGCGACAAAAGGGCCTAGCGATAAAAGGCCCTAGCGACAAAAGGCCCTAGCGATAAAAGGCCCTAGCGATAAAAGGCCCCAGCGACAAAAGGCCCCAGCGAGAAAAAGGGCCTAGCGATAAAAGGGCCTAGCGATAAAAGGCCCTAGCGACAAAAGGGCCTAGTGATAAAAGGCCCTAGCGACAAAAGGGCCTAGTGATAAAAGGGCCTAGCGATAAAAGGCCCTAGCGACAAAAGGGCCTAGCGACAAAAGGCCCTAGCGACGCCCCTGATTCTAGGTATATACTATTCTGTGGGGGCACACTCCTGGCCATGGGTTCAGATATAGAAAAAAATCAAACTCTGACCGAAGTTGTATCTGAAGAACTGTTTAATGAAACTATCAGGACGTTTTTGAACAAGCGGCATGATAAAGAAAAACCTTTGTGGACTCGCGAAAGGATAGAAGAAGCATCACAGTCATTGAGCAATTTAAATTAGCGCCACTACTTATACTACAACGGACACATAAACAGTCCTAGTATGGAAAAATATACGATGTTATGGAAGTAGATACTGAAAAATTGTTGATTTTGAAGAGAAAGTCTGACTCCGATCCAAATATCTAAACAATATTATTTCATATTTTTATTACATTATCAAAAATATTAAACTTTTCACTAAGAAAGTTAAGGGATTTGATGATCAAATCACTTACTTACTTTAGGAAACATCATCTTCCGTGAATTGATCGTCTCCCTTAGGGATTTAATCAAATCTCCATTTTCATCATTTCCCTGCGACATATACAATAACGGACACAGCCGGTCTGGTCCTGCGGTCTTGTCGCTTCCAGGAAGACTGTTCACCAGTATCAATGCTTGAACATCAATCTGTGTACAAACACAAAAAGAGGACGACATATTAAAGATGAGCAGGTGTACAGTACAGGGAGTGCAGAATTATTAGGCAAGTTGTATTTTTGAGGATTAATTTTATTATTGAACAACAACCATGTTCTCAATGAACCCAAAAAACTCATTAATATCAAAGCTGAATATTTTTGGAAGTAGTTTTTAGTTTGTTTTTAGTTTTAGCTATTTTAGGGGGATATCTGTGTGTGCAGGTGACTATTACTGTGCATAATTATTAGGCAACTTAACAAAAAACAAATATATACCCATTTCAATTATTTCTTTTTACCAGTGAAACCAATATAACATCTCAACATTCACAAATATACATTTCTGACATTCAAAAACAAAACAAAAACAAATCAGTGACCAATATAGCCACCTTTCTTTGCAAGGACACTCAAAAGCCTGCCATCCATGGATTCTGTCAGTGTTTTGATCTGTTCACCATCAACATTGCGTGCAGCAGCAACCACAGCCTCCCAGACACTGTTCAGAGAGGTGTACTGTTTTCCCTCCTTGTAAATCTCACATTTGATGATGGACCACAGGTTCTCAATGGGGTTCAGATCAGGTGAACAAGGAGGCCATGTCATTAGATTTTCTTCTTTTATACCCTTTCTTGCCAGCCACGTTGTGGAGTACTTGGACGCGTGTGATGCAGCATTGTCCTGCATGAAAATCATGTTTTTCTTACCTTGCAGACTTCTTCCTGTACCACTGCTTGAAGAAGGTGTCTTCCAGAAACTGGGAGTTGAGCTTGACTCCATCCTCAACCCAAAAAGGCCCCACAAGCTCATCTTTGATGATACCAGCCCAAACCAGTACTCCACCTCCACCTTGCTGGCGTCTGAGTCGGACTGGAGCTCTCTGCCCTTTACCAATCAGCCACGGCCATCATCTGGCCCATCAAGACTCACTCTCATTTCATCAGTCCATAAAACCTTAGAAAAATCAGTCTTGAGATATTTCTTGGCCCAGTCTTGACGTTCAGCTTGTGTGTCTTGTTCAGTGGTGGTCGTCTTTCAGCCTTCCTTACCTTGGCCATGTCTCTGAGTATTGCACACCTTGTGCTTTTGGGCACTCCAGTGATGTTGCAGCTCTGAAATATGGCCAAACTGGTGGCAAGTGGCATCTTGGCAGCTGCACGCTTGACTTTTCTCAGTTCATGGGCAGTTATTTTGCCCCTTGGCTTTTTCCACACGCTTCTTGCGACCCTGTTGACTATTTTGAATGAAATGCTTGATTGTTCGATGATCACGCTTCAGAAGCTTTGCAATTTTAAGAGTGCTGCATCCCTCTGCAAGATATCTCACCTATTTTTGACTTTTCTGAGCCTGTCAAGTCCTTCTTTTGACCCATTTTGCCAAAGGAAAGGAAGTTGCCTAATAATTATGCACACCTGATATAGGGTGTTGATGTCATTAGACCACACCCCTTCTCATTACAGAGATGCACATCACCTAATATGCTTAATTGGTAGTAGGCTTTCGAGCCTATACAGCTTGGAGTAAGACAACATGCATAAAGAGGATGATGTGGTCAAAATACTCATTTGCCTAATAATTCTGCACGTAGTGTATATATCCTCACAACAGATTAGAGAGAGAAACTACAGGATAGGGAGACATTCATGGTACCTTAAATTCAACATTTGGACCCCTCGGTTTTAGAGTCTGTAGCATAAAAATCCCATATAATTCCCTCCTTTTCAATACCGTCCCCCTGTCACCGCTCCTCCTTAATGTTGGTACTAAATCTCCAGTCTCTCTCAGTGTGACCTGCCTCCTTGAAAGGCTTGGATACGGGTAGTCTCCCGGCATACCAAAGGATACAAGGACATGACAAAAAATAAACTGCAAATGTTGAGTCACGAGTCAGAAATGGTTGAATTCTGATCCTTTTACCAGAGGAAGGATTCAAAAAAGAATTTCCACGAATCATTAGAGAACGGTTCACACAATTATGGCACAGATAACAGCCCTTACGGGTTGAACCAAAATACGCGCCACAACTCATTTTGGAAGTGCCAACATCTGACGTCACAAGTTTATCCCCTAGATTGCAGTATCAGCAAAGTTGGGGAGACTTAAACTCCTCTATATTCTCAAATCCACCGGTCAACATTCTCCAGTGTTTCCTCACAATAGATGAAATTTGTGAACTATTTACACCGTAGTCTGAAACAAATGGGATTCTGGGAGAAGACGTCTTAGGTATATACGGGCCTTTCGTAGTCTCTAATCCCTTAATTCTAGATATACTTTTAGAGATCAGTTTCTTGGGGTAACCTCTAGAGCAAAATTTGGCAGCCATTTCCGACAATCTCTTGTCTCTAGTGGGGACCATCTTGTACTGTTCTTGTTACCCGTAGCATTTGTCTAGACGGGAGGGTAATCATAGGCCGTGGGTCATGACTCTCATATCTAAAAAGTGTATTTTTATCTGTGGGTTTCACATACAGGTCAGTTGTAAGAGACTGGCCATATTCTCTTCAGAATATGTGAAGGTAGGTCAATCTCATTCAAAAAAGAGTGGAACACCATGATGTCCTCTGCAGCGCCCACCCACCCAAGGAAAATGTCGTCTATGTGGCGGCACCCATACACGAAAGACTCCTCCAGATGTGTCATATATATATATTTTCATAGGTGGGCGTCACATTGGACCCCATAGCGGTCCCCTGCAGCTGAACATAGTAATCGTCCTGAAATAAAAAATAATTTCTGGTCAAAATAAATCTCAAAAGTGAGACAATAAAGTCTCTGCATTCCATCGTATAGTTAGTGTATAGTAGACATTGTCGTACAGCCTGACGGCCCAACTCATGCTCAATAGATGTATATAAACTGCATACATCAAATGACGCAAGAATGGCATTCTCATTTGTTTTTTGTGTATGTATATATATTATCAGGGGGAGGCGATGATATCCAGAAAAAAAATTAGGAAAATATATAATATCTATGAAAAAAGATGATATCCAGAAAAAAAATTATATCTACAGTGGATATAAAAAGTCTACACACCCCTGTTAAAATGTCAGGTTTCTGTGATGTAAAAAAATGAGACAAAGATAAATCATTTCAGAACTTTTTCCACCTTTAATGTGACCTATAAACTGTACAGTCGTGGCCAAAAGTTTTGAGAATTACATAAATATTGGAAATTGGAAAAGTTGCTGCTTAAGTTTTTATAATAGCAATTTGCATAAACTCCAGAATGTTATGAAGAGGGATCAGATGAATTGCACAGTCCTTCTTTGCCATGAAAATGTACTTAATCCCAAAAACCTTTCCACTGCATTTCATTGCTGTCATTAAAGGACCTGCTGAGATCATTTCAGTAATCGTCTTGTTAACTCAGGTGAGAATGTTGACGAGCACAAGGCTGGAGATCATTATGTCAGGCTGATTGGGTTAAAATGGCAGACTTGACCTGTTAAAAGGAGGGTGATGCTTGAAATCATTGTTCTTCCATTGTTAACCATGGTGACCTGCAAAGAAACGCGTGCAGCCATCATTGCATTGCATAAAAATGGCTTCACAGGCAAGGATATTGTGGCTACTAAGATTGCACCTCAATCAACAATTTATAGGATCATCAAGAACTTCAAGGAAAGAGGTTCAATTCTTGTTAAGAAGGCTTCAGGGCGTCCAAGAAAGTCCAGCAAGCGCCAGGATCGTCTCCTAAAGAGGATTCAGCTGCGGGATCGGAGTGCCACCAGTGCAGAGCTTGCTCAGGAATGGCAGCAGGCAGGTGTGAGCGTATCTGCACGCACAGTGAGGTGAAGACTTTTGGAAGATAGCCTGGTGTCAAGAAGGGCAGCAAAGAAGCCACTTCTCTCCACAAAAAACATCAGGGACAGATTGATCTTCTGCAGAAAATATGGTGAATGGACTGCTGAGGACTGGGGCAAAGTCATATTCTCCGATGAAGCCTCTTTCCGATTGTTTGGGGCATCAGGAAAAAGGCTTGTCCGGAGAAGAAAAGGTGAGCGCTACCATCAGTCCTGTGTCATGCCAACAGTAAAGCATCCTGAGACCATTCATGTGTGGGGTTGCTTCTCATCCAAGGGAGTGGGCTCACTCACAATTTTGCCCAAAAACACAGCCATGAATAAAGAATGGGACCAAAACACCCTCCAACAGCAGCTTCTTCCAACAATCCAACAACAGTTTGGTGAAGAACAATGCATTTTCCAGCGCGATGGAGCACCGTGCCATAAGGCAAAAGTGATAGCTAAGTGGCTCGGGGACCAAAACGTTGACATTTTGGGTCCATGGCCTGGAAACTCCCCAGATCTTAATCCCATTGAGAACTTGTGGTCAATCCTCAAGAGACGGGTGGACAAACAATAACCCACTAATTCTGACAAACTCCAAGAAGTGATTATGAAAGAATGGGTTGCTATCAGTCAGGAATTGGCCCAGAAGAATTGCAGAGGTCCTGAAAAAGAAGGGCCAACACTGCAAATACTGACTCTTTGCATAAATGTCAAGTAATTGTCGATAAAAGCCTTTGAAACGTATGAAGTGCGAGTAATTATATTTCATTACATCACAGAAACAACTGAAACAAAGATCTAAAAGCAGTTTAGCAGCAAACTCTGTGAAAACTAATATTTGTGTCATTCTCAAAACTTTTGGCCACGACTGTACAACTCAATTGAAAAACAAACTGAAATCTTTTAGTTGGAGGGAATAAAACATATAAAAATAAAATAATGTGGTTGCATAAGTGTGCACACCCTTAAACTAATACTTTGTTGAAGCACCTTTCGATTTTATTACAGCCCTCAGTCTTTTTGGGTATGAGTCTATCAGCGTGGCACATTTTGACTTGGCAAGATTTGCCCACTCTTCTTTGCAAAAACACTCCAAATCTGTCAGATTGCGAGGGCATCTCCTGGGCACGGCCCTCTTCAGATCACCCCACAGATTTTCAATCGGATTCAGGTCTGGGCTCTGGCTGGCCCATTCCAAAACTTTACTCTTCTTCTGGTGAAGCCATTCCTTTGTTGATTTGGATGTATGCTTTGGGTTGTTGTCATGCTGAAAGATGAAGTTCCTCTTCGTGTTCAGCTTTCTAGCAGAAGCCTGAAGGTTTTGTGCCAATATTGACTGGTATTTGGAACTGTTCATAATTCCCTCTAGCTTAACTAAGGCCCCAGTTCCAGCTGAAGAAGACCAGCCCCTTGGCATGATGCTGCCACCACCATGCTTCACTGTGGGTATGGTGTTCTTTTGGTGATGTGCAGTGTTGTTTTTGCGCCAAACATATCTTTTGGAATTATGGCCAAAAAGTTCAACCTTGGTTTCATCAGACCAGAACACCTTTTCCCACATGCTTTTGGGAGACTTCAGATGTGTTTTGGCAAAATGTAGCCTGGCTTGGATGTTTTTCTTGGTAAGAAAAGGCTTTCGTCTTGCCACTCTACCCCATAGCCCAGACATATGAAGAATACGGGAGATTGTTGTCACATGTACCACACAGCCAGTACTTGCCAGATATTCCTGCAGCTCCTTTAATGTTGCTGTAGGCCTCTTGGTCGCCTCCCAGACCAGTTTTCTTCTCGTCTTTTCATCAGTTTTGGAGGGACGTCCAGTTCTTGGTAATGTCACTGTTGTGCCATATTTTCTCTACTTGATGATGACGTCTTCACTGTGTTCCATGGTTTATCTAATGCCTTGGAAATTCTCTTGTCCCCTTCTCCTGACTGATACCTTCTAACAATCAGATCCCTCTGATGCTTTGGAAGCTCTCTGTGGACCATGGCTTCTGCTGTGGGATGCGACTAAGAAAATTTCAGGAAAGACCAACTAGAGCAGCTGAACTTTATTTGGGGTTAATCAGAGGCACTTTACATGATGGCCGGTGTATGCTGACTCCTATGTAACAGGATTGTGAATGTGATTGCTTAATTCTGAACACAGCTACATCCCCAGTTATAAGGGTGTGCACACTTATGCAACCGCATTATTTTAGAATTTTTTTTCTTCCCTCCACCTAAAAGATTTCAGTTTGTTTTTCCATTGAGTTGTAGAGTTTATAGGTCACATTAAAGGTGGAAAAAGTTCTGAAATGATTTATCTTTGTCTCATTTTTTTTACATCACAGAAGCCTGACATTTTAACAGGGGTGTGTAGACTTTTTATATCCACTGTATATATATATATATATATATATATATAGCGAGGAAAAAGGGAAAAAAAATCCTCACACCACCTACTATAATACTGTTAATGTGCGCTCTGCGGTGTCCCTTTAATTGATGACATGACTATATCTCGCAGGGTTCGGCGCCGGTTCTGTTTGTTCTTCTCATTGTCTTCTGCATATTGGAGGGGAGTCGATGACAAAGAACAAAGCTCAGTGTCCCTGACATCTCTCATCTCGCTGCGCGGCGCTCGGCTGTTTGTACAGCGCAGGCAGCAGGATCCCAGCTATTGTGTCTATTCTGTATCATGTAAACATAGGGAGGCTGAAAAGGGCGTGCACACCTGCTGCACAGAGGCTCACACCCATGTGCACTAAAACAGGAGCCCTGCACTGGCCCCTGACATAGGGGCCCCTGGATGGTGCTCAGCAGGGGAGGGCCCGTGGTGAATGTCTACAGCAGGGTTTCTTTATTCCGGTCCTCGGGACCCACCTACGGGTCATGTTTTCATGTTTTCCTTAGTATTGAACAGGTGATATAATTAGCGTCCATGCATCAGAACTTACCGCAGGTATTCATTCTGTGGGATATTCTCAAATCATGACCGGTAGGTGGGTCCCGAGGACCGGAGTTGAGAAACCCTGGTCTACAGGATGGAAGACATAACTGCTCCAGCCCGTTGTCAGACACGTGACCTCACAGCTCAGCTCCCACAATGCACCACTCCCTGGTTCGGGGTAAACCCCAGAATTGTGAATGGAGAGGTGGGGTTTGGATGTGACTGGAGAAGAGTCTGTTCATAGTGGTGGCAGCGACCAATGCTGGTCCACATCAGTGTCAAACACAAGAAACAGAATATACGGACTAGATGGGGGAGGGGGTCGTACGTGGGAATATATCGGAACTTGTGCCCCACAGAGCGGAAATAAACGGGGAATTGAAGGAAGGTCGGATTACCCGGCTCTCCCTGCTCTTTTGGGGTTTCACTTCATGTCCTTTATCATTTTTCTTTAAACATAGAGGTACTGTCTGCAGCGTGAGCCGAAACATGGAGTCCCGGGGGTGAGATCAGCTTTCATGTGATATGTGCACCTCAATCCAGGAGCAGCTACTGATAGATATCACCGTATACAGGGAGAATATCAGCAACTGCAAACCCTGTGTAACCCCGAGCAGAGCTAGAAACCTACCTGTAATACAGAATATTACTGCCTCCTATGTACAGGAATATAACTACTATAATACTGCCTCCTATGTGCAAGAATATAACTACTATAATACTGCTCCTGTGTGCAAGAATATAACTACTATAATACTGCCTCCTATGTGCAAGAATATAACTACTATAATACTGCCTCCTATGTACAAGAATATAACTACTATAATACTGCCTCCTATGTGCAAGAATATAACTACTATAATACTGCTCCTATGTACAAGAATATAACTACTATAATACTGCTCCTATGTACAAGGATATAACTACTATAATACTGCTCCTATGTACAAGAATATAACTACTATAATACTGCTCCTATGTACAAGAATATAACTACTATAATACTGCTCCTGTGTACAAGAATATAACTACTATAATACTGCTCCTATGTACAAGAATATAACTACTATAATACCGCTCCTGTGTACAAGAATATAACTACTATAATACTGCTCCTATGTACAAGAATATAACTACTATAATACCGCTCCTATGTACAAGAATATAACTACTATAATACTGCTCCTCTGTACAAGAATATAAATACTATAATACTGCCTCCTATGTACAGGAATATAACTACTATAATACTGCTCCTATGTACAAGAATATAACTACTATAATACTGCCTCCTATGTGCAAGAATATACTACTATAATACTGCCTCCTATGTACAAGAATATAACTACTATAATACTGCTCCTATGTACAAGAATATATCTACTATAATACTGCCTCCTATGTGCAAGAATATACTACTATAATACTGCCTCCTATGTACAAGAATATAACTACTATAATACTGCCTCCTATGTACAGGAATATAACTACTATAATACTGCTCCTATGTACAAGAATATAACTACTATAATACTGCCTCCTATGTACAAGAATATAAATACTATAATACTGCCTCCTATGTACAGGAATATAACTACTATAATACTGCTACTATGTACAAGAATATAACTACTATAATACTGCCTCCTATGTACAAGAATATAAATACTATAATACTGCCTCCTATGTACAGGAATATAACTACTATAATACTGCTCCTATGTACAAGAATATAACTACTATAATACTGCTCCTATGTGCAAGAATATAACTACTATAATACTGCCTCCTATGTACAAGAATATAACTACTATAATACTGCCTCCTATGTACAAGAATATAACTACTATAATACTGCTCCTGTGTACAAGAATATAACTACTATAATACCGCTCCTATGTACAAGAATATAACTACTATAATACTGCTCCTCTGTACAAGAATATAACTACTATAATACTGCCTCCTATGTACAGGAATATAACTACTATAATACTGCTCCTGTGTACAAGACTATAACTACTATAATACTGCCTCCTATGTACAAGAATATAACTACTATAATACTGCTCCTATGTACAAGAATATAACTACTATAATACTGCTCCTATGTACAAGAATATAACTACTATAATACTGCTCCTATGTACAAGAATATAACTACTATAATACTGCTCCTCTGTACAAGAATATAACTACTATAATACTGCTCCTGTGTACAAGAATATAACTACTATAATACTGCTCCTATGTACAAGAATATAGATACTATAATACTGCTCCTATGTACAAGACTATAACTACTGTAATACTGCTCCTATGTACAGGAATATAACTACTATAATACAGCTCCTATGTACAAGGATATAACTACTATAATACTGCTCCTATGTACAAGAATATAGCTACTATAATACTGCTCCTATGTACAAGAATATAGATGCTATAATACTGCTCCTATGTACAAGAATATAACTACTATAATACTGCCTCCTATGTACAAGAATATAACTACTATAATACTGCTCCTATGTACAAAAATATAACTACTATAATACTGCTCGTATGTACAAGAATATAACTACTATAATACTGCTCCTATGTACAGGAATATAACTACTATAATACTGCTCCTATGTACAAGAATATAACTACTATAATACTGCCTCCTATGTACAAGAATATAACTACTATAATACTGCCCTATGTACAAGAATATAACTACTATAATACTGCTCGTATGTACAAGAATATAACTACTATAATACTGCTCCTATGTACAGGAATATAACTACTATAATACTGCTCCTATGTACAAGAATATAACTACTATAATACTGCCTCCTATGTACAGGAATATAACTACTATAATACTGCCTCCTATGTACAGGAATATAACTACTATAATACTGCTCCTATGTACAAGAATATAACTACTATAATACTGCTCCTATGTACAAGAATATAACTACTATAATACTGCTCCTATGTACAAGAATATAACTACTATAATACTGCTCCTATGTACAAGAATATAACTACTATAATACTGCTCCTATGTACAAGAATACAACTACTATAATACTGCTCCTATGTACAGGAATATAACTACTATAATACTGCTCCTATGTACAAGAATATAACTACTATAATACTGCCTCCTATGTACAGGAATATAACTACTATAATACTGCCTCCTATGTACAGGAATATAACTACTATAATACTGCTCCTATGTACAAGAATATAACTACTATAATACTGCTCCTATGTACAAGAATATAACTACTATAATACTGCTCCTATGTACAAGAATATAACTACTATAATACTGCTCCTATGTACAAGAATATAACTACTATAATACTGCTCCTATGTACAAGAATATAACTACTATAATACTGCTCCTATGTACAAGAATATAACTACTATAATACTGCTCCTATGTACAAGAATATAACTACTATAATACTGCTCCTATGTACAAGAATATAACTACTATAATACTGCTCCTATGTACAAGAATATAACTACTCTATAATACTGCTCCTATGTACAAGAATATAACTACTATAATACTGCTCCTATGTACAAGAATATAACTACTATAATACTGCTCCTATGTACAGGAATATAACTACTATAATACTGCTCCTATGTACAGGATACCTACTTTAGCACTGCCCCCTATGGGTAGGTGTGTGAGGCAGTGTCTTGCGGTTGCTCAGGATGTGATTGTTTACGCTGCGCACTGATCTGTTGGGTGACTTCCTCCTTGTTTGCTGTTGACTTTCTCTTTACTATATTTGCTTAGCAAACTCTCATGCAAAGCTTCCCACGTCAGCCGCGGCTCAGGACTTGTGTTCTGGATAAATGTATTCGGACACGTATCACATTCCTTGTGTTATCCGCCCCATATACCGCGAGGACTGCGAATACATGCGCTCCGCAAACTGTGACCTTCTGTGTAAATACATCAGACAGTATCACTCATGATAGGATGAGATACACAGCTCAGCAGGGAGTATCACACAGGATAGGATTAGATACACAGCTCAGCAGACAGTATCACACAGGATAGGATTAGATACACAGATCAGCAGACAGTATCACACAGGAGAGGATTAGATACACGGCTCAGCAGACAGTATCACACAGGATAGGATTAGATACACAGCTCAGAAGACAGTATCACACAGGAGAGGATTAGATACACAGCTCAGCAGACAGTATCACACAGGATAGGATTAGATACACAGCTCAGCAGACAGTATCACACAGGATAGGATTAGATACACAGCTCAGCAGGCAGTATCACACAGGGTAGGATTAGATACACAGCTCAGCAGACAGTATCACACAGGGTAGGATTAGATATACCGCTCAGCAGACAGTATCACACAGGATAGGATTAGATACACAGCTCAGCAGACAGTATCACACAGGATAGGATTAGATACACAGCTCAGCAGGCAGTATCACACATGATAGGATTAGATACACAGCTCAGCAGACAGTATCACACAGGATAGGATTAGATACACAGCTCAGCAGACAGTATCACACAGGATAGGATTAGATACACAGCTCAGCAGACAGTATCACACAGGATAGGATTAGATACACAGCTCAGCAGACAGTATCACACAGGATAGGATTAGATACACAGCTCAGCAGACTGTATCACACAGGATAGGATTAGATACACAGCTCAGCAGACAGTATCACACAGGATAGGATTAGATACACCGCTCAGCAGACAGTATCACACAGGATAGGATTAGATACACAGCTCAGCAGACAGTATCACACAGGAGAGGATTAGATACACAGCTCAGCAGACAGTATCACTCATGATAGGATTAGATACACAGCTCAGCAGACTGTATCACACATGATAGGATTAGATACACAGCTCAGCAGACAGTATCACACAGGATAGGATTAGATACATAGCTCAGCAGACAGTATCACACAGGATAGGATTAGATACACAGCTCAGCAGGCAGTATCACACAGGATAGGATTAGATACACAGCTCAGCAGACAGTATCACACAGGATAGGATTAGATACACAGCTCAGCAGACAGTATCACACAGGATAGGATTAGATACACAGCTCAGCAGACAGTATCACACAGGATAGGATTAGATACACAGCTCAGCAGGCAGTATCACACAGGATAGGATTAGATACACAGCTCAGCAGACTGTATCACACAGGATAGGATTAGATACACAGCTCAGCAGACAGTATCACACAGGATAGGATTAGATACACAGCTCAGCAGACAGTATCACACAGGATGGGATTAGATACACAGCTCAGCAGGCAGTATCACACAGGGTAGGATTAGATACACAGCTCAGCAGACAGTATCACACAGGATAGGATTAGATACACAGCTCAGCAGACAGTATCACACAGGATAGGATTAGATACACAGCTCAGCAGGCAGTATCACACAGGATAGGATTAGATACACAGCTCAGCAGACAGTATCACACAGGACAGGATTAGATACACAGCTCAGCAGAAAGTATCACACATGATAGACTTAGATACAGGGCTCAGCAGACAGTATCACATAGGAGAGGATTAGATACACAGCTCAGCAGAAAGTATCACACATGATAGACTTAGATACAGGGCTCAGCAGACAGTATCACACAGGACAGGATTAGATACACAGCTCAGCAGAAAGTATCACACATGATAGACTTAGATACAACAGTACATATTTTACACTTCAGATACGGTGCAGGTTTATGATCGTGTCTGCAGATGTTCTTGGCGCAGCTTGCGGTGTGAATAGTGCGGTACGTTGGTTTTCTGTCCATTTCTAGGAGGTGTGGTGTTTACTCTGGGACTCTGTGGAGACAAACATTTGCTCATCTATGTCAAATACGGACACAAATCCTTCTGTCTATTTGATAGTGCCCCCCTCTTCAGTATGGGGGCTGCAGGTGTCCCTCCTCGCTCACACCCCTAACCTGCGGGAAGTGGTTTTATTAATGGCCGCTCCACACCTGTCCACACTGAGCATTAATGTCCGCTGTCAGAGCTTTATCGTATCCTACATCAGCCAGCTAATTATGAATCCTCTATTCACATACAAAGCTGCTTCCAGAATTCTGCCTCCTGCCCTCCTTCACACCCAGCAGTTTAGCTCGACCCCTTATTCAGCCAAGACCCCCAAAAGTTCAGTGTCAATTGACCTTACACAGGAGACTGTGACTATCCTTATTACGGGGGCACTGTGACTATCCTTGTTATAGGGTATTGTGTCTGGCACTGTTGTTGGCACTGTGGCTATCCTTGTTATGGGGGTATTGTGTCTGGCACTGTTGGGGACACTGTGGCTATCCCTGTTATGGGGGTATTGTGTCTGGCACTGTTGGGGGCACTGTGACTATCCTTGTTATGAGTATTGTGTCTGGCACTGTTGGGGGTGCTGTGACTATCCTAGTTATGGAGTATTGTGCCTGGCACTGTTGGGGGCACTGTGACTATCCTTGTTATAGGGGTATTGTGTCTGGCACTATGGGGGGGGGGGGGGAATGTGACTATCCTTGTTATGAGTATTGTGTCTGGCACTGTTGGGGGCGCTGTGACTATCCTTTTTATGGTGTATTGTGTCTGGCACTGTGGGGGGCGCTGTGACTATCCTTGTTATGGGAAATTGTGTCTGGCACTATGGCTGTGCTTGTTATGGGGTATTGTGCCTGGCACTGTTGTTGGCACTGTGACTATCCTTGTTATGGGGGTATTGTGTCTGGCACTGTTTGGGGCACTGTGACTATCCTTGTTATGGGGTATTGTGTCTGGCAGTGTTTGGGGCACTGTGACTATCCTTGTTATGGGGGTATTGTGTCTAGCACTGTTGGGGTGCACTGTGGCTATCCTTGTTATGGGAAATTGTCTCTGGCACTATGGCTATCCTTGTTATGGGGGTATTGTGTCTGGCACTTTTGGGGGCACTGTGACAATCCTTGTTATGGGGTATTGTGTCTGGCACTGCTGGGGGCAATGTGACTATCCTTGTTATGGGGGTATTGTGTTTGGCACTGTTGGGGAGCACTGTGACTATCCTTGTTATGGGGTATTGTGTCTGGCACTGTGGGGGGGGGGGGGTATGTGACTATCCTTGTTATGAGTATTGTGTCTGGCACTGTTGGGGTGCTGTGACTATCCTAGTTATGGAGTATTGTGCCTGGCACTGTAGGGGGCACTGTGACTATCCTTGTTATAGGGGTATTGTGTCTGGCACTGTGGGGGGGGGGGGGGTGGAATGTGACTATCCTTGTTATGAGTATTGTGTCTGGCACTGTTGGGGGCGCTGTGACTATCCTAGTTATGGGGTATTGTGTCTGGCACTGTGGGGGGCGCTGTGACTATCCTTGTTATAGGGATATTGTGTCTGGCACTGTGGGGGAGCACTGTAACTATCCTTGTTATGGGAGTATTGTGTCTGGCACTGTGGGGGGCACTGTGACTATCCTTGTTATGGGGTATTGTGTCTGGCACTATGACTATCCTTGTTATGGGGTATTGTGTCTGGCACTGTTGGGGGCTCTGTGACTATCCTTGTTATGGGGTATTGTGTCTGGCACTGCTGGGGGCAATGTGACTATCCTTGTTATGGGGGTATTGTGTCTGGCAGTGTTTGGGGCACTGTGACTATCCTTGTTATGGGGGTATTGTGTCTAGCACTGTTGGGGTGCACTGTGGCTATCCTTGTTATGGGAAATTGTCTCTGGCACTATGGCTATCCTTGTTATGGGGGTATTGTGTCTGGCACTTTTGGGGGCACTGTGGCAATCCTTGTTATGGGTAATGGGGTATTGTGTCTGGCACTTTTGGGGGCACTGTGACAATCCTTGTTATGGGGTATTGTGTCTGGCACTGTTGGGGGCACTATGGCTATCCTTGTTATGGGGTATTGTGCCTGGCACTGTTGTTGGCACTGTGACTATCCTTGTTATTGGGTATTGTGTCTGGCACTATGACTATCCTTGTTATGGGGTATTGTGTCTGGCACTGTTGGGGGCACTGTGACTATCCTTGTTATGGGGTATTGTGTCTGGCACTGTTGTTGGCACTGTGACTATCCTTGTTATGGGATATTGTGTTGGAGGCACTGTGACCATCCTTGTTATGAGGTATTGTGTCTGGCACTGTTGGGGGCACTGTGACTATCCTTGTTATGGGAAATTGTGTCTGGCACTATGGCTATCCTTGTTATGGGGGATTGTGCCTGACACTGTTGGGGGCACTATGGCTATCCTTGTTATGGGGTATTGTGCCTGGCACTGTTGTTGGCACTGTGACTATCCTTGTTATGGGGGTATTGTGTCTGGCACTGTTTGGGGCACTGTGACTATCCTTGTTATGGGGTATTGTGTCTGGCAGTGTTTGGGGCACTGTGACTATCCTTGTTATGGGGGTATTGTGTCTAGCACTGTTGGGGTGCACTGTGGCTATCCTTGTTATGGGAAATTGTCTCTGGCACTATGGCTATCCTTGTTATGGGGTATTGTCTGGCAGTGTTTGGGGCACTGTGACTAGCCTTGTTATGGGGGTATTGTGTCTAGCACTGTTGGGGTGCACTGTGGCTATCCTTGTTATGGGAAATTGTCTCTGGCACTGTGACAATCCTTGTTATGGGGTATTGTGTCAAGCACTGTTGGGGGCACTATGGCTATCCTTGTTATGGGGTATTGTGCCTGGCACTGTTGTTGGCACTGTGACTATCCTTGTTATGGGGTATTGTGTCTGGCACTATGACTAGCCTTGTTATGGGGTATTGTGTCTGGCACTGTTGGGGGGCACTGTGACTATCCTTTTTATGGGGTATTGTGTCTGGCACTGTTGTTGGCACTGTGACTATCCTTGTTATGGGGTATTGTGTCTGGCACTGTTGGGGGGCACTGTGACTATCCTTTTTATGGGGTATTGTGTCTGGCACTGTTGTTGGCACTGTGGCTATCCTTGTTATGGGGTATTGTGCCTGGCACTATGGCTATCCTTGTTATGGGGTATTGTGCCTGGCACTGTTGCTATCCTTGTTATGGGGTATTGTGCCTGGCACTGTTGTTGGCACTGTGACTATCCTTTTTATGGGGTATTGTGTCTGGCACTGTTGTTGGCACTGTGGCTATCCTTGTTATGGGGTATTGTGTCTGGCACTGTTGTTGGCACTGTGGCTATCCTTGTTATGGGGTATTGTGTCTGGCACTGTTGTTGGCACTGTGACTATCCTTTTTATGGGGTATTGTGTCTGGCACTGTGACTATCCTTGTTATGGAGTATTGTGTCTGGCACTGTTGTTGGCACTGTGGCTATCCTTGTTATGGGGTATTGTGTCTGGCACTGTTGTTGGCACTGTGACTATCCTTTTTATGGGGTATTGTGTCTGGCACTGTGGCTATCCTTGTTATGCGGTATTGTGACCGGCACTGTTGGGGGCTCTGTGACTATCCTTGTTTTGCTGGTTGGGCACTGGCACTGTTATGGGGGCACTAATGTCATTTCTGGGTTCTGGGCCAGTGCCGCCCCCTTTCTGCCCACTGACGCCCCCATTTCCTGGGCGGGGCATACTTCTGGGGCCACATTTCCTGCCTTGTATTGGTCAGCCGCAGATTTCCTCACTTACAGGAAGAGACTCCTGAGGAGAAACTGTTTACTGCTTCTCCCGGGGGCCGATCCTGTGCTGTGGACAGATGATGGGAGTTGCCATCCTGAATTCTCTGCACAGATATATGTATACTGTGTCTCTCCAGTTATCTGCACATATTCTGCAGCACTGTGCACAGATTGTCATCACTCCCATCATCCCTGACCCCAGGAGCTCGCAATGACACCTTGTGCTACTCTCATCAGCCTTTTACCTGCTATGAAAATAGTGAAAATCGTCACTGGACACAGGCAGCGGCAGGACTGTCTAACCTTCTGGATTATCAGACAATTCTGTCAATTATTCTGGATTATCTGATCTTCTCAGACTTTCTGGATTATCACGCCTTCTGGAATATTAGATATTTTGGATTATCTGACATTCTCCCAGGTTCTGGATTATCTAACATTCTAGATCAGGGATCAGCAACCTTCGGCACTCCAGCTGAGGTGAAACTACGACTCCCAGCATGCAGACCTCCTTGGCTGTACTCAGAACTCCCAAAGGAGTGAATGGAGCATGCTGGGAGTCGTAGTTTCACAACAGCTGGAGTGCCGAAGGTTGCTGATCCCTGTTCTAGATGATCAAATGTTCTGGATTATCTGACAACATAAATGATCAGATTTAATGGATTGCTCGATGTTCTAGATTATAAAATGTCAGATGTTCTGTATTATTGTTGTGCCATTCTGTATTGTATGGCTTCTCTTCTGGATTACCAGATTTTCTTTATCTGACATTCTAAATGATTAGATGTTCTGGATTATCTGACACTTTACATGATCAGACATTCTGGATTGTCAGAAGTTATGGAATATTTGATATTTTGGATTGCTGAGTGTTCGGGATTTCCAGAAGTTCTGGATTATCTGACGTACTAGATTATCAAATGTCCCGGGTTACTGGATGTTCTGGATTGGCTGACATTCTAGATTTTCAAACTTTCTGGATTGTCAAATGTTAAGGATTACTAGGTGTTCTGGATTATCACATAATCTTGATTGCCAGGTGTTCTGGATTACGAGAGGTTCTTGATTATTGGTTAAAAAAAACCCTGAAACCTCTGCTTCTTTTGCCGTTCTTCATGGTATTGCAGTTCTTCTGGATTACCAGATTTTCTGGATGATCTGACTTTCTAAATGGGCAGTTTTTCTGGATTATCTGCCATTCTAGATGACCAGACATTCTGGATTGTCAGATGTTATGGATTATCTGATTGTGGATTGACGGATGTTCTGGATTATCAGATGGCGGACTGTATTTAGCGCCAGGGTGCTGTATCGGTTCCGGCAGCGGCGTCCTGTTAACCCCTTCACGCCCGGAGCCGCTCTCTTCCCATGTATCGATCGGATTCATTATGTAACAAGCTGCAGGTGAATAATGAGGAGGACGCAGCAGTCGATACAAGCTTTAACCTCTGACCTCCCGCCCTCGTCCCCAGCGCCCCCCCCCCCCGTCCCCAGTGTCCCCCCTCCCCCCACATTGCCAAGAACAATTAGGCTCTTCCTGAGATGCGCGGGGCCATTCATTACACATGGCGGTGTCGGGATTAATGAGCGCAGCTCGATATCTGGAGAAATCCGGCCAGAGGTTAATGTTCTGCTAATTAACGGGAAAACGGGAGCGCTGCCCGCCATCAGGAGCGCGGCCTCCGGGGGCGCCTGTACTTATGGATCCAAACTTATACACTTCTGCATGTCTTCTACTCCACTCGCATCCAAAGCTGCAGCCACACCCGGCAGTGGTGTGTCCTGCTAATAGAATTGTGAATACAGCTTTGGATGTGACCGGAGTATAAGGTTATAAAATAAGCAAAAGCGCAATGTTGTAAACTTGTAACCAGAGGCGATCGAGTCCCGAGGTCCCTGCGACCTCCAGGAACCAGTGACAGGGGTCCAGGAAGCTGAGATAGAGGGAGATGTTTGCAGGATGCCTGGGACCTGAGGGAATCCACTGCTGAAAAGACTGAGGCTTCCTGCAGCTGCCACTAGGGGGAGCTCACTGCATACAGATTGTGCAAAATGCTAGAAAACACCTGGATGCCAGGAGCTCCCCCTAGTGGCGACTGCTTCTGTATGAAGCTGGGGGTTTGGAGCTTTGTATTAGTAAATCGTTGCTCTGATCTAAAGAGAAGCCAGGAGACAAGAAATGCGCCACCCAGCTTTCCCAGGCTCCTGGCGGTACGGTGCTTGCATGTTGCATGGCGCTGCGGTGTCCGGTGTGGTTATCGCGCACGTCTGCAGCGTCAAGATCCACTAATGAAGTGAAGTAACAGCGCAGATTTCCCGGTGACAATTCACATTACAGCCGCGGTAAAATCAATCGCTCATTGATTTCCATTGTGTCGTCTTATTTGTTTTCTTCTCTAGCCCCGATCTGCGCTCAGCGGCCGCCGCGTGTGGAGCGTCAGCTAATGGGGCGAGAAGTAGGGCAGGCGGAGCGGGGTGCGTGTACCCTGCGCCACCGCCGCCGCCCCAGGGAACATTTATATAATAAGTCTGAATATCGACAGCCGCGCTGTGTGTCCTGGGAGCTGCGTAAGACTGCGCGCCGCTGTCACCCCCGGACCCATTCTTTTTTTATGCCTCCAGTCGGGGTTTGCCGTTATTGCACCTTAGACTGCAAGATCTCTGCTTGCTGTCAGTGGTTTTGTCACAGTGTATCAGTGCAGAAACATCTCTGCGAAATGTCAGCTCTTACCTGGTCTGACACATTGCAGCAAACCTTCAGCTGATGGAGTGTAAAGAAACGTGTTTCCATTTGTTGACAGCAAGCAGAGATCTTGCAACTGGAAAGCAATTGAAACAGTCTCTTTTCTTGATACTGGAATTACGGCGCAGGGTGACAACCACCGACGGCAGCCGTTAGACGGTGCACAGGGGGCGTCACCTCGTTTTTGGATCGCGCGGGAGTCCCGATCCATCGGAGTGCATTCCACGTCCCATACATCGGTATTCACACCTGGCGGACCCACTGGCGCGTTTTAGACTGTACTAGTCCTTAGTCCATGCACCAGAAAATCTGCCTGTTCTGTAGGGAGCGCGTCACCGTATAACTAGACAGAAGCTTGATGACAACGCCTGTGCAGGGTGGCCGGTTTGGTTGTCACCCACCTTTTGCACAGCTTAAGGAGAGGACTGAGTTCAGCTTCAGCCAACGCATTTCAGGAATGTTGTGTCATACATAGTATACGGCTATGAAGAGACGACAACACCCATTGTGCCCTGACTGTGCCATGGCTTCTCAGCTAAACTCCTTACTTCAATGTTTACTGCATGATCAACGCGTTTCAGGAACGTCCTAGTATACAGCTGTATGGTACAACCTGTGTCTCTCTAGCTGTGTGGAAAATACATTTCACGATAGACATGAGCACCTCCCAGCTAAAATCCTCAGTCCAGCTGTCATATCAGCACACAACGCGTTTCATGAATGCTCTGCACCATCCATATGGTAAGCACAATGGAGCTCTCCAGCTGTCGTCAAACTGCAACTCCCATCATGGCCTGACAGACTGTGACATAGCCTCTCAGCTAAACTCCTCAATTCAGTTTTCGCATCAGCCACCGACACGTTTCAGGAATGTGCCGTGCCTCCCATAGTCTACAGCCCGTGGTTCTCGAGCGGTTAGGTGGCAAAAATAAAATACCGCCTCCCGGATAGAAATGTTGGATCGCTGCAAAACTTGTCCTGCATTTATGTCTCAGGTAGATATGGAAATTATCACAGGTGAGGTCTGATAGACACTGGGTCTTGCCACAAGAGGGCGTAAAAGTGCTAATAAAAGGCTCCCAGGGGCTACTTTTGGGTAGTGTACCTCTTGGTGATAGATTGTTGACTAACAGCTCAGCGACATGTTCAGGACATCCTGCCGCCACATGTGGTCGTCTCATAGCAGGATAATGCTTGCTTCCTTGTCCGTCCGCTCGCCAGATTCATCGCCAATCCAGCTTCTCGCAGATTCACTCCATTACAAAAAATCCTTCTTGGGCTGGATTTGTTTTGTCAATGAGTGTACTACAACTCCCAGCATGGCAGGACAGACAGGGGTATCACTGCTTAAGTAAACTGCTCAGTTTAGCATTACTACGCGTTTCAGGAATATGTTATGTCTTCCATAGTCCACAGCTCTCAACTCTCATTGTGGCAGTTCAAACAGGGGTATCATTTCTTAGTTGAATTGCTCAGTTCAGCGTTCATTGCTGGAACCAACGCGTTTCGGGAATATGTTGTCTCTTCCATAGTCTACAGCTTTACAACCTCTGGTTCCCTAGATGTTAGAACACTACAACTCTCAGCATGGCAGGACAGACAGGGGTATCATTTCTTAGTTGAATTACTCAGTTGAGCGTTCATTGCTGGAACCAACGCGTTTCGGGAATATGTTGTCTCTTCATAGTCTACAGCTTTACAACCTCTGGTTCCCTAGATGTTAGAACACTACAACTCTCAGCATGGCAGGACAGACAGGGGTATCATTTCTTAGTTGAATTACTCAGTTCAGCGTTCATTGCTGGAACCAACGCGTTTCGGGAATATGTTGTCTCTTCCATAGTCTACAGCTTTACAACCTCTGGTTCCCTAGATGTTAGAACACTACAACTCTCAGCATGGCAGGACAGACAGGGGTATCATTTCTTAGTTGAATTGCTCAGTTCAGCGTTCATTGCTGGAACCAACGCGTTTCGGGAATATGTTGTCTCTTCCATAGTCTACAGCTTTACAACCTCTGGTTCCCTAGATGTTAGAACACTACAACTCTCAGCATGGCAGGACAGACAGGGGTATCATTTCTTAGTTGAATTACTCAGTTGAGCGTTCATTGCTGGAACCAACGCGTTTCGGGAATATGTTGTCTCTTCCATAGTCTACAGCTTTACAACCTCTGGTTCCCTAGATGTTAGAACACTACAACTCCCAGCATGGCAGGACAGACAGGGGTATCATTTCTTAGTTGAATTACTCAGTTCAGCTTTCATTGCTGGAACCAACGCGTTTCGGGAATATGTTGTCTCTTCCATAGTCTACAGCTTTACAACCTCTGGTTCCCTAGATGTTAGAACACTACAACTCTCAGCATGGCAGGACAGACAGGGGTATCATTTCTTAGTTGAATTGCTCAGTTCAGCGTTCATTGCTGGACCAACGCGTTTCGGGAATATGTTGTCTCTTCCATAGTCTACAGCTTTACAACCTCTGGTTCCCTAGATGTCAGAACATTACAACTCTCAGCATGGCAGGACAGACAGGGGTATAATTTCTTAGCTTAACTCCTCGGTTCAGCGATGATTACTTTACCAACGCGTTTCAGGAATATGTCTTGTATCCCATAGTCTAAAGCTATTTGAACACTACAACTCTCATTATGGCAGTTCAGACAGAGGTATAATTTCTTAATTAAATTACTCAGTTCAGCGCTGATTATGGCATCTAACGCGTTTAAAGAATATGTTGTGTCCCTCATAGTCTTCAGCCCTACAACCTGTGGTTCTCCAGCTGTTTGAACACTACAACTCTCAGCATGGCAGGACAGACAGGGGTGTCATTTCTTAAACTCCTCAGTTCAGATTTTTATATCGGCACACAACGCGTTTCAGGATTGTGTCGTAGAGAGAGCTCTACAACCTGTGGCTCCAGCGCTGGGTGGCACATAGGTTGCATGTGATTCTCGTCCGGTGCCGGAGAACACACCGCCGGAGCGACAGGGTTAACGTGTCGGAGCCCGGACTCCAAGATTCATGAAGCTGCTGCGATCACTTCATTATCTCCTTCTCCAGAGCTAATTAACTCAATCTTCATTCACGCACAGCAGATAAGGGCACTAATTAAACCGCGCAGCCTAATTTTCCTGCCTGTGTCTCAGCTCCACTTTCCTTGCAGAAAATAAATCACATCTCGCGCCCCCCCCCCTCGCCCGCCAGGCTGACAGTCAATGGATGGATGGAATCCGCAGGAGATAGCGCGGGCTGCCTGATAGCATTGATTAGCTCTGCAAAATGAGAGAACTTTCTCCTCGACTCCAAGTTCTCTTCTTCAAGACTGAAGATCCTACTGAGTCACCACGAAGGAGGCGACCGCCATCCGGGCCGTTACAGTCGGAGGCCTCAGTACCGCACTTCCCACCATATTGGAGAAGACCACTTTGGCGGCGACATGGCATCACGGGGGGTGGGGGCGTTATTTGTACATATTGCCCTCAACCTTTCTGCCCCCTTCTCCCCCAGACCTGCACGAGTGCCACCGCCCGGCCCTGGCGCGGCCAGGGAAGGAGATAAGTGAGGCCATCGCTGCAGAATGTAGCACAGAGGAGAGGGGCCGAGGCATCTGCCCGGGTGTTATCCCCTTCCCGTATACTCCGCGCCGGCCGCCATATGACATATTGGTTAACAGTATCTCTTTGTCCTAATGTAAGAAACCTGATATCGGTCAGAAATTCATGTCCAGGCTGCATGCCCCATAAAACCAGGGGGGGGGGGGGAGGAGGGGAAAATAGCAAGTCCTTGTAAACCTATAAAGGGGCCCCATCAGCGGCTGGAAAGGCCGTGTTACCCGGCACAGCCAGGATCTCAGGACCATGTGAAGTGATCACACCGGCTATCGTGTACGTGTGACCAGAGTGTGAGGAGGTCTGAACTGTATCCTACAGGCTGTGATAATATGGAAGAGCCCCCGTCTGGAATCACCAAATTCCAGAGGACTATCCCCCTCTTCAGGTACACAAGGCCAAGACATGACCGCCTCACCACCACTACCACCAGCAGTATGACCATCACTACCATCACCAACATTACAGCAACTTCCATCATCAACATCACCACCACTGACATTATTGGTAGCACTGAAACTACCATCAGTGCCATCACCACTGTCCTCTCTGCCATCACCATTTCCACCACTGCCCTCTCTGCCATCAATATGTCCACCATTGCCCTCTCTGACATCACTACTTCCACCACTGTCCTCTCTGCCATCACTACTTCCACCACTGCCCTCTCTGACATCACTACTTCCACCACTGTCCTCTCTGCCATCACTACTTCCATCACTACCCTCTCTGCCATCAATATGTCCACCATTGCCCTCTCTGACATCACTACTTCCACCACTGTCCTCTCTGCCATCACTGCCCTCTCTGCCATCACTACTTCCATCACTGCCCTCTCTGGTATCACTACTTCCACCACTGTCCTCTCTGCCATCACTACTTCCATCACTGCCCTCTCTGCCATCACTACTTCCATCACTGCCCTCTCTGCCATCACTACTTCCATCACTGCCCTCTCTGCTATCACTACTTCCACCACTGCCCTCTCTGCCATCACTACTTCCATCACTGCCCTCTCTGCTATCACTACTTCCACCACTGTCCTCTCTGCCATCACTACTTCCATCACTGCCCTCTCTGCCATCACTACTTCAACCACTGCCCTCTCTGCCATCACTACTTCCACCACTGCTCTCTCTGCCATCACTACTTCTACCACTGCATTCTCTGCCATCACTACGTCCACCATTGCCCTCTCTGCCATCACTACTTCCACCACTGCCCTCTCTGCCATCAATATGTCCACCATTGCCCTCTCTGCCATCACTACTTCCACCACTGCCCTCTCTGCCATCACTACTTCCACCACTGCCCTCTCTGCCATCACTACTTCCACCACTGCCCTCTCTGCCATCACTACTTCCACCACTGCCCTCTCTGCCATCAATATGTCCACCATTGCCCTCTCTGCCATTACTACTTCCTCTCTACCATCACTACATCCATCACTGCCCTTTCTGCCTTCACTACTTCCACCAATGCACTCTTTGCCATCACTACGTCCACCACTGCCCTCTCTGCCATCACTACTTCCACCACTGCCCTCTCTGCCATCACTACTTCCACCACTGCCCTCTCTGCCATCACTACTTCCACCATTGCCCTCTCTGCCATCACTACTTCCACCACTGCCCTCTCTGCCATCACTACTTCCACCACTGCCCTCTCTGCCATCACTACTTCCACCATTGCCCTCTCTGCCATCACTATTTCCACCACTGTCCTCTCTGCCATCACTACTTCCACCACTGCCCTCTCTGCCATCACTACTTCCACCACTGCCCTCTCTGCCATCACTACTTCCACCACTGCCCTCTCTGCCATCACTACTTCCACCACTGCCCTCTCTGCCATAACTACTTCCACCACTGCCCTCTCTGCCATCACTACTTCCACCACTGCCCTCTCTGCCATCACTACTTCCACCACTGCCCTCTCTGCCATCACTACTTCCACCACTGCCCTCTCTGCCATCACTATTTCCACCACTGTCCTCTCTGCCATTACTACTTCCACTACTGTCCTCTCTGCCATTACTACTTCCACCACTGTCCTCTCTGCCATTACTACTTCCACCACTGCCCTCTCTGTCATCACTACTTCCATCATTGCCCTCTCTGCCATCAATATGTCCACCATTGCCCTCTCTGCCATTACTACTTCCACCACTGCGCTCTCTGCCATCACTACATCCACCACTGCTCTCTCTACCATCACTACTTCCACCACTGCCCTGTCTGCCATCACTACTTCCACCATTGCTTTCTCTGCCATCGCTACTTCCACCACTGCCCTCTCTGCCATCAATATGTCCACCATTGCCCTGTCTGCCATCACTACTTCCACCATTGCTTTCTCTGCCATCGCTACTTCCACCACTGCCCTCTCTGCCATCAATATGTCCACCATTGCCCTCTCTGCCATTACAAATTTCACAATTGCCCTCTCTGCCATCACTACTTCCACCACTGCTCTCTCTCTCTGCCATCACTACTTCCATCACTGCCCTCTCTGCCATCACTACTTCAACCACTGCCCTCTCTGCCATCACTACTTCCACCACTGCCCTCTCTGCCATCACTACTTCCACTACTGCCCTCTATGCCATCACTACTTCCACCACTGCCCTCTCTGCCATCACTACTTCCACCACTGCCCTCTCTGCCATCACTACTTCCACCACTGCCCTCTCTGCCATCACTACGTCCACCACTGCCCTCTCTGCCATCACTACTTCCACCACTGCCCTCTCTGTCATCACTACACCCACCACTGCCCTCTCTGCCATCACTACTTCCACCACTGCCCTCTCTGCCATCACTACTTCCACCACTGCCCTCTATGCCATTAATACTTCCACCACTGCCCTCTCTGCCATCACTACTTCCACCACTGCCCTCTCTGCCATCAATATGTCCACCACTGCATTCTCTGCCACCAGAATGTCCACCACTGCTCTCTCTGCCATCACTACTCCCACCACTGCCCTCTCTGACATCACTACTTTCACCACTTCCCTCTCTGACATCACTACTTCCACCACTGCCCTCTCTGCCATACCCTACTTCCACCACTGCCCTCTCTGCCATCATTACTTCCACCACTGCCCTCTCTGCCATCACTACTTCCACCACTGCCCTCTCTGCCATCACTACTTCCACCGCTGCCCTCTCTGCCATCACTACTTCCACCACTGCCCTCTCTGCCATCACTACTTCCACCACTGCCCTCTCTGCCATCACTACTTCCACCACTGCCCTCTCTGCCATCACTACTTCCACCACTGCCCTCTCTGCCATCACTACTTCCACCACTGCCCTCTCTGCCATCACTACGTCCACCACTGCCCTCTCTGCCATCACTACTTCCACCACTGCCATCACTACGTCCACCTCTGCCCTCTCTGCCATCACTACTTCCACCACTGCCCTCTCTGCCATCACTACGTCCACCACTGCCCTCTCTGCCATCACTACGTCCACCACTGCCCTCTCTGCCATCACTACGTCCACCACTGCCCTCTCTGCCATCACTACTTCCACCACTGCCCTCTCTGCCATTACTACTTCCATCACTGCCCTCTCTGACATCACTACTTCCACCACTGCCCTCTCTGCCATCACTACGTCCACCACTGCCCTCTCTGCCATCACTACTTCCACCTCTGCCCTCTCTGCCATCACTACTTCCACCACTGCCCTCTCTGCCATTACTACTTCCATCACTGCCCTCTCTGACATCACTACTTCCACCACTGTCCTCTCTGCCATCACTACTTCCACCACTGCCCTCTCTGCCATCACTACTTCCACCACTGCCCTCTCTGCCATCACTACTTCCACCACTGCCCTCTCTGCCATCACTACGTCCACCACTGCCCTCTCTGCCATCACTACGTCCACCACTGCCCTCTCTGCCATCACTACTTCCACCACTGCCCTCTCTGCCATCACTACTTCCATCACTGCCCTCTCTGCCATCACTACTTCCACCACTGCCCTCTCTGCCATCACTACTTCCACCACTGCCCTCTCTGCCATCACTACGTCCACCACTGCCCTCTCTGCCATCACTACGTCCACCACTGCCCTCCCTGCCATCACTACTTCCACCACTGCCCTCTCTGCCATCACTACTTCCACCACCGCCCTCTCTGCCATCACTACTTCCACCACTGCCCTCTCTCCCATCACTACGTCCACCACTGCCCTCTCTGCCATCACTACGTCCACCACTGCCCTCTCTGCCATCACTACGTCCACCACTGCCATCACTACGTCCACCTCTGCCATCACTACGTCCACCACTGCCCTCTCTGCCATCACTACGTCCACCACTGCCCTCTCTGCCATCACTACTTCCACCACTGCCCTCTCTGCCATCACTACTTCCACCACTGCCCTCTCTGCCATCACTACTTCCACCACTGCCCTCTCTGCCATCACTACGTCCACCACTGCCCTCTCTGCCATCACTACGTCCACCACTGCCCTCTCTGCCATCACTACGTCCACCTCTGCCATCACTACGTCCACCTCTGCCATCACTACGTCCACCACTGCCCTCTCTGCCATTACTAGTGAAAACTCATGACAAATCCAAACCAGAACTGACCTACTACAGATTAGAAAAGCCTCGTGCGGAGCAAATCAGCGTCCATTCTCAGTGACCTCCTCCCTCCCTCCTATTGTTAGCACATTCAGGTCAAGCTCACGCGGCAGTATGGTCAGTATGTGGTCAGTATTTGGTCAGTGATTGTTCTCCCAGAGCAGAAGAGGGACCAAAACACAGAAGAGGAGCAGATGTTTTTTTACACGTCTCTCTGTGGCGGATCCGCTCCTGGTTGTGGCTCACAATCACCGATGGAAATCTCTGAGGTGTGAATGAGGCCTAATGGGCCATTCGTTCAGCAGTGAAAGGGTTGATGGTCCGTCCCTGGATCCACCCTGGTGTCTGCGGTCGCTTCCTGCTTGCAGTTCTGGGAAGATGGCGGCTGTAAAATGACTGTTAGCGCTGAGTGTCCGGTGCTGAGCTCATCTCCATGATCCGGGATGGGCAGCCATACATTCCTGTAACCCCCGGGGTGCCGTATAACAACAGACACCGCATTGTGAACAGATGGCGCGCAGATCAGCCACTGCCACGTGGATCTGAACACCTGGCGGTCCAGGGGCTGATATCAGAACCGCCAGACCCACTACAGCACCTACAGCCTGGTACATGGTGGTAGACCAGGCCTGGATCAGAACCAGATACACCCCAGCACCTTCACCCTGGTACCAGATGACAGACCAGGGCTGGATCAGAACCACAATACTCCCTACAATGTACAGTCTTGTACCTGGTGATAGACCAGAACTGGATCAGAACCAGAAACACCCCAGCACCTACAGCTTGGTGTATGGTGGTAGACCATGGCTGGATCAGAACCAGAAACACCCCAGCACCTACAGCTTGGTACCAGATGATAGACCAGGGCTGGATCAGAACCAGATAGCCCCAGCACCTACAGCCTGGTACCTGGTGATAGACCAGGGCTGGATCAGAACCAGATAGCCCCAGCACCTACAGCTTGGTACCAGATGATAGACCAGGGCTGGATCAGAACCAGATAGCCCCAGCACCTACAGCCTGGTACCTGGTGATAGAGCAGAGCTGGATCAGGACAATGACACTTCCCAGCACCTACACATGAACCACATCCAGCCCAGCATCTAGAGATAGAACTGGATCAGAACCATCACCTACCTCAGCTCCTACACATAACACCAGCCTGGTACCTGGTGGGCCAGGACCGTGATACCCCATAGTCTACATCTGACCTGTCAGTAACATCCACCAGCTGCCTCACCTTCCGGGAGCCGCCCTTCATATTCACAGGATGATGGGGGTAGTGGTCCCGAACTCCTGGGATTTCTTCACTCAGATTCATTGATTCTTTTTTCCTGTAAATGAACCACAAGTCACAGAAAGTGAAGATTATAGAAGAACAGAGGACGCTCAGCGCTGAGTCTGCGTATCTAAGCCTGTCAGGTGTGATACTGTCTGCTGAGCTGTGTATCTAATCCTATCCTGTGTGATACTGTCTGCTGAGCTGTGGTATCTAATCCTAGCCAGTGTGATAACTGTCTGCTGAGCTGTGTATCTAATCCTATCCTGTGTGATACTGCTGCTGACTGTGTATCTAATCCTATCCTGTGTGTCTGCTGAGCTGTGTTCTAATCCTATCCGTGTGATACTCCTGCTGAGCGGTGTATCTAATCCTGTCCTGTGTGATACAGGTCTGCTGAGGCTGTGTATCTAATCCTATCCTGTGTGATACTGTCTGCTGAGCTGTGTATCTAATTCCTATCCTGTGTATACGGTCTGCTGAGCTGTGTATCTAATCCTATCCTGTGTGATACTGGCTGAGCTGTGTATCTATCCTATCCTGTGTGATACTGTCTGCTGAGCTGTGTATCTAATCCTATCCTGTGTGATACGTATGCTGAGCTGTGTATCTAATCCTATCCTGTGTGCTACTCCTGCTGAGCTGTGTATCTAATTCCTATCCTGTGTGATTACTGTCCTGCTGAGCTGTGTATCTAATCCTATCCTGTGTGATACTGTCCTGCTGAGCTGTGTATCTAATCCTATCTGTGTGTACTGCTGCTGAGCTGTGTATCTAATCCTATCCTGTGTGATACTGTCTGCTGAGCTGTGTATCTAATCCTATCCTGTGTGATACTGTCTGCTGAGCTGTGTATCTAATCCTATCCTGTGTGATACTGTCTGCTGAGCTGTGTATCTAATCCTATCCTGTGTGATACGTCTGCTGAGCTGTGTATCTAATCCTATCCTGTGTGATACTGTCTGCTGAGCTGTGTATCTAATCCTATCCTGTGTGATACTGTCTGCTGAGCTGTGTATCTAATCCTATCCTGTGTGATACTGTCCTGCTGAGCTGTGTATCTAATCCTATCCTGTGTGATACGTCTGCTGAGCTGTGTATCTAATCCTATCCTGTGTGATACAGTCTGCTGAGCTGTGTATCTAATCCTATCCTGTGTGATACTGCCTGCTGAGCTGTGTATCTAATCCTATCCTGTGTGATACATGTCTGCTGAGCTGTGTATCTAATCCTATCCTGTGTGATACTGTCCTGCTGAGCTGTGTATCTAATCCTATCCTGTGTGATACTGTCTGCTGAGCTGTGTATCTAATCCTATCCTGTGTGATACTGTCTGCTGAGCTGTGTATCTAATCCTATCCTGTGTGATACTGTCTGCTGAGCTGTGTATCTAATCCTATCCTGTGTGATACTGTCTGCTGAGCTGTGTATCTAATCCTATCCTGTGTGATACTGTCTGCTGAGCTGTGTATCTAATCCTATCCTGTGTGATACTGTCTGCTGAGCTGTGTATCTAATCCTATCCTGTGTGATACTGTCTGCTGAGCTGTGTATCTAATCCTATCCTGTGTGATACTGTCTGCTGAGCTGTGTATCTAATCCTATCCTGTGTGATACTGTCTGCTGAGCTGTGTATCTAATCCTATCCTGTGTGATACTGTCTGCTGAGCTGTGTATCTAATCCTATCATGTGTGATACTGTCTTGCTGAGCTGTGTATCTAATCCTATCCTGTGTGATACTGTCTGCTGAGCTGTGTATCTAATCCTATCCTGTGTGATACTGTCTGCTGAGCTGTGTATCCTGGTGATAGCCGGAGGTATCGATCCTGTGTGATACCGTCTGCTGAGCTGTGTATCTAATCCTATCATGTGTGATACTGTCTGCTGAGCTGTGTATCTAATCCTATCCTGTGTGATACTGTCTGCTGAGCTGTGTATCTAATCCTATCCTGTGTGATACTGTCTGCTGAGCTGTGTATCTAATCCTATCCTGTGTGATACTGTCTTGCTGAGCTGTGTATCTAATCCTATCATGTGTGATACTGTCTGCTGAGCTGTGTATCTAATCCTATCCTGTGTGATACTGTCTGCTGAGCTGTGTATCTAATCCTCTCCTGTGTGATACTGTCTGCTGAGCCGTGTATCTAATCCTATCCTGTGTGATACTGTCTGCTGAGCTGCTGTATCTAATCCTATCCTGTGTGATACTGTCTGCGGAGCTGTGTATCTAATCCTCTCCTGTGTGATACTGTCTGCTGAGCCTGTGTATCTAATTCCTATCCTGTGTGATACGTCTGCTGAGCTGTGTATCTAATCCTATCCTGTGTGATACTGTCTGCTGAGCTGTGTATCTAATCCTATCCTGTGTGATACTGTCTGCTGAGCTGTGTATCTAATCTTATCCTGTGTGATACTGTCTGCTGAGCTGTGTATCTAATCCTCTCCTGTGTGATACTGTCTGCTGAGCTGTGTATCTAATCCTATCCTGTGTGATACTGTCTGCTGAGCTGTGTATCTAATCCTATCCTGTGTGATACTGTCTGCTGAGCTGTGTATCTAATCCTATCCTGTGTGATACTGTCTGCTGAGCTGTGTATCTAATCCTATCCCTGTGTGATACTGTCTGCTGAGCTGTGTATCTAATCCTATCCTGTGTGATACTGTCTGCTGAGCTGTGTATCTAATCCTATCCTGTGTGATACTGTCTGCTGAGCTGTGTATATAATCCTATCCGGATTATCCTGTGTGATACTGTCTGCTGAGCTGTGTATCTAATCCTATCCTGTGTGATACTGTCTGCTGAGCTGTGTATCTAATCCTATCCTGTGTGATACTGTCTGCTGAGCTGTGTATCTAATCCTATCCTGTGTGATACTGTCTGCTGAGCTGTGTATCTAATCCTATCCTGTGTGATACTGTCTGCTGAGCTGTGTATCTAATCCTATCCTGTGTGATACTGTCTGCTGAGCTGTGTATCTAATCCTATCCTGTGTGATACTGTCTGCTGAGCTGTTTATCTAATCCTATCCTGTGTGATACTGTCTGCTGAGCTGTGTATCTAATCCTCTCCTGTGTGATACTGTCTGCTGAGCTGTGTATCTAATCCTATCCTGTGTGATACTGTCTGCTGAGCTGTGTATCTAATCCTATCCTGTGTGATACTGTCTGCTGAGCTGTGTATCTAATCCTATCCTGTGTGATACTGTCTGCTGAGCTGTGTATCTAATCCTATCCTGTGTGATACTGTCTGCTGAGCTGTGTATCTAATCCTATCCTGTGTGATACTGTCTGCTGAGCTGTGTATCTAATCCTATCCTGTGTGATACAGTCTGCTGAGCTGTGTATCTAATCCTATCCTGTGTGATACTGTCTGCTGAGCTGTGTATCTAATCCTATCCTGTGTGATACTGTCTGCTGAGCTGTGTATCTAATCCTATCCTGTGTGATACTGTCTGCTGAGCTGTGTATCTAATCCTATCCTGTGTGATACTGTCTGCTGAGCTGTGTATCTAATCCTATCCGTGTGATACTGTCTGCTGAGCTGTGTATCTAATCCTATCCTGTGTGATACTGTCTGCTGAGCTGTGTATCTAATCCTATCCTGTGTGATACTGTCTGCTGAGCTGTGTATCTAATCCTATCCTGTGTGATACGTCTGCTGAGCTGTGTATCTAATCCTATCCCGTGTGATACTGTCTGCTGAGCTGTGTATCTAATCCTATCCTGTGTGATACTGTCTGCTGAGCTGTGTATCTAATCCTATCCTGTGTGATACTGTCTGCTGAGCTGTGTATCTAATCCTCTCCTGTGTGATACTGTCTGCTGAGCTGTGTATCTAATCCTATCCTGTGTGATACTGTCTGCTGAGCTGTGTATCTAATCCTATCCTGTGTGATACTGTCTGCTGAGCTGTGTATCTAATCCTATCCTGTGTGATACTGTCTGCTGAGCTGTGTATCTAATCCTATCCCTGTGTGATACTGTCTGCTGAGCTGTGTATCTAATCCTATCCTGTGTGATACTGTCTGCTGAGCTGTGTATCTAATCCTATCCTGTGTGATACTGTCTGCTGAGCTGTGTATCTAATCCTATCCTGTGTGATACTGTCTGCTGAGCTGTGTATCTAATCCTATCCTGTGTGATACAGTCTGCTGAGCTTGTATCTAATCCTATCCTGTGTGATACTGTCTGCTGAGCTGAGTATCTAATCCTATCCTGTGTGATGCTGTCTGCTGAGCTGTGTATCTAATCCACCTGTGTGATACTGTCTGCTGAGCTGTGTATCTAATCCTATCCTGTGTGATACTGTCTGCTGAGCTGTGTATCTCATCCTATCCTGTGTGATACTGTCTGCTGAGCTGTGTATCTCATCCTATCCTGTGTGATACTGTCTGCTGAGCTGTGTATCTAATCCTATCCTGTGTGATACTGTCTGCTGAGCTGTGTATCTAATCCTATCCTGTGTGATACTGTCTGCTGAGCTGTGTATCTAATCCTATCCTGTGTGATACTGTCTGCTGAGCTGTGTATCTAATCCTATCCTGTGTGATACTGTCTGCTGAGCTGTGTATCTAATCCCATCCTGTGTGATACTGCCTGCTGAGCTGTGTATCTCATCCTATCCTGTGTGATACTGCCTGCTGAGCTGTGTATCTAATCCTCTCCTGTGTGATACTGCCTGCTGAGCTGTGTATCTAATCCTATCCTGTGTGATACTGTCTGCTGAGCTGTGTATCTAATCCTATGTGATACTGTCTGCTGAGCTGTGTATCTCATCCCACCCTGTGTGATACTGTCTGCTGAGCTGTGTATCTCATCCCACCCTGTGTGATACTCCCTGCTGAGCTGTGTATCTCATCCCACCCTGTGTGATACAGTCTCAGTAGTCAGGCCTGTAGTCACACGTGGGGGGCCGGTAATAGGATCTTTGGCTCTCGGGCCCCCAGTAGCTGCAGCGGCCCCTATAGCAGACTGATAGGGGGAAAGGTCAGCAGCCGGGGCCCTGACCCCCGGCCCCCAGCCTCATTAATCACAGCCTGACAAGGGCCCGGACGTCCTCCATGGGGGTGGATCGGTTTCACTGGGGCGAGGGCAGTTGTGCCCACATTCTCCACACGGGGGCGCGCGCCAGGAAGGGGCCATTGTATGCATCACATGGGATGTATTAGGGCTCACCCACATGTGCACCCCCTACAAAGCTATACCCTACACTGCGTCCCCCTCCGAGCACAACCACAGCATTTAATCTGCATCATAACAGCTCTGCCTGTGTGTCAGTCTGCACTGTGCTTCTGGCATTCTATTCATAAAGCTACAGAGTTATAAAATCAACCCATGAAGGACCCCCCGAGCATAGCCCATTCTGTCAGTGGCGAACATGCCGCACGCGTTACGGCCGCATTCAGTGGTCGGAACTGATTCAGAGCTGCGTTCATGAATAGAATGCCAGAACTACAGTGCAGACTGACACACAGGCAGAGCTTTGTGATGTGGATGCAAAATGAATGCTGTGGTTGTGATCTGTGGGGGAGGGGGACGGAGATGAGTCAGGAGCGATAGTCTGCAGCATAAGAGGCATTGATTAATGACTGCTCTTCCTGTAATAATCCGGAATCGGACACTTTGTGAGCAGAAGCCGCTTATAAAACGTCACACGGGACACGCGATGCCGGCGGCAGCCGTGCAGAAGTATTCACCCCCCGCCCAGATGTGCTGTGGTCACATTACACGTGGCTGATAGCAGAGGACAGCAGCTTGCACCCCGCAATCTCCACGGGGGGGCGCTCTAGCGTGGACACCGCCTGCCAAAGCCTCCAGATGTTGGGGGTCCCTCGATTGTTAAGGAAAGCAGCTGATTGAAAAGTTTGCCACTATTTTCAAGATCTCTGCTTGCTGCCAGTGAATGTTTGTTTACATCCATAAGATCCAGTGTAGACCGTCAGCAACACAAAGGTGTGAATTGTTACAAATGTAGCAATGTTTGTTACAATGTATCAGTGGGCTGGTGTTCTCATTCACTGACAGCAAGCCCGGATACAAGTCCGTTAGAAAGTTGCAGGACGTCAGTTTTCCGTTGGGTCTGGACAGATAGACATATCAACGTCACGTCATGAGCTGGCGGTCACCCCCCTCCGTGCGCAGCTGTCACCGTAATGAATGTTTGAGCGGCAGTTCCGGCGGTTGCCCGTCCAATTACCGTCTTCGCAATTCGTCAGCCGGACAGCGGTATTAGGCACCGTGAGCAATGGGCTCCGCCAGCAGCGCCGCCATTCCACCGACCTCCTCTAATGGTTATAGATGAGGAGGCCTTACCGTCACAAGAGCTAGCACTCTATCGCCTCATCAGTCCCCCCTCGTCTGCTGCTCTTATTGGGTCTCTATGACCGTGGACGATGAAGCGGAGAAACAGCTTGTCCGCAGCTCAACCGCGCCTAAGGCCTCTTGCACACGAACGTTATTTTTTCCGTTTACGTTCCTTTTTGCAGACCGTATACGGAACCATTCATTTCGAAGGATCCGCAAAAAAAACGGAAGGTACTCTGTATGCCTTCCGTTCAAAGATAGAACATGTCCTATTAGGGTCCATTCACACGTCCGTAAGTGTTTTGCGGATCTACAAAACACGGACACCGGCAATTTTGTGGACCGCACATCGCCGGCACTTAATAGAAAATGCCTAATCTTGTCCGCAATTCCGTATCCGGGCAGCATAGAAATGAATGGGTCCGCAAAATGCGGAAGAGAATTGCGGACGTGTGAATGGACCCTTATTGTCCGCATAACGGACCAGGATAGTACTGTTATAACAGGGGCAGCTGTTCCGTTCCGCAAAAAAAAACGGAATGCACACGGACATCCGTATTTTTTGCGGATCCGTTTTTTGCGGACCGCAAAATCCTGAAAAAGCCATACGGCCGTGTGCAGGAGGCCTCATTCAGGACAGAACTTGAATGGATGCAGATTGTGTGCAGACACTTCTGCCGCTCGTTTTGAAGACTTGATTGCTGTCAGTGAACGGTGCCGGGAGACAAGCCCTTTATTAGAGACTTATTGGCAGCGCTCCATGGGAATACAGCTCTCTCCTGCCCTGGTGGTTTGTTACAGTGTGTCAGTGTGAAGTCCAGGATTGTCCAGACTAGATACAAATGTAACAACCCCTCAGCTGTGAGACATATCAGGCCAGCACACGCTCATCCTCCGGGGGTCCGGTGTTTATTGAGCCCCTCCATTAATCAGTCTGAGCAGACAATGGCCGCCTACTATAATGGGGGCTTTGTGAAGATTTGTGGGGGGTGCGGGGCCCCATCGCTCTCCATTAGACAGCTCCCATTGTCTGCACCTCCTCATAGAGATGCCCCTCAATCCATCTTCAGCCGGCACCCAGCGCCCGCCGGGGTCACCCACAACAAGGCCGCACAATGGCCGGGCCAGGGGTCACGGGATGTAATCGTGTTAGGATCTAATGGGTACAGAAAGGGCGCATTGTAAAGTGGGACCCCGAGCGCCCGTGAATCGCCCCGTGATCGCTGACTGACAACCCCGTGGCACGGAGCGGTGCTGAGAAACTTAAAGGGGAACTCCATCCACAGTTCGCATCGGTCAAACGGGGCGTTCACGACAACCAGTACTTACATCATAAAGACGGACTGGAGGTTGTCACAGCCCCGCCCCTTTCTAATCTCCTTTATTGCACATGTTCCGGGTGGGCGGACACTTTTCGGATTTTACTGATCCCCCCCTCGCCCTGGACCGCAACCATCAGATCTACGTAATACGAGGGCTGTACGGAGAGTCTGAAGTGGTTGGCCCCGGGTATTGAGAATACGCGGTATTATTGTCGCTGTTTTCTCGCCGCCATCTTCTTTATTACTGCGTAAGGTGGCGTCCGGAGCGAAGCGAGCGGAGATAAACTTGATATGGAAGGAGCGCATCCATCATGTGACCGGCGCGGGACGGCGATGGATGCCTTATCAATACTCGGATACCGTCATCCTCCTCCTGCCGCTCGCAATCTTTACTGTATCGCAGAGCGCGCTTCGTTTTCTTCCTCTCACCAAGTCGCCGTCTATAAATCACATCCACAATGGAAATCAATATATGGATGAGCGGGGGAGGGGCGGCGAGTACAATGTAATCTTTACCGGATTTTACTGGGGGGGGGGGGGGACGCCAGCGTTCACGGACTCCACTCCGACTTTCGCTGGAGTTAGTTTGCAGATTACGTCCTGACTGGCGATCTTTGTGGCGCAGTTTCCTGCGGATACGATTGGATTTCATGTTCACCAGAATGTGGCGCCGCTAAGGCTCCTGCAGTGGTCGCCGCCGCCGCCGTATCATCCAGCTTTCCCGCACCACTGAATCATTGCTCAGGGTATCGGGAAAGCTGGGTGGTGAGTGCTATGGGAGCTGTGGCCCAGCTTTCCCAGGAGCAGACATCACTGAGAAGCAGCGGAGTAGACTCGGTATCCCACGAGTCCCACGTTACACCGCAGAGCTCGCCGCCACGTTCCATTATCGGAGGTCTCGCTGACAGGACACGCCCCCACAGGGGAAGCATAGCCGCCAAAATCCAGTGTTCTGGGAAGTGTTAGCGGATTGTGGTCAGACTGGTGTAATTGTGACGGATCTTCTGCTTGTGCCGTGTCTGCAGCTCCTCGCCCCGGGCCCCCAGTGACCACAGACGAGGCCTGGACAGCTCAGCAGGCAGTATCACACAGGATAGGATTAGATACACAGCTCAGCAGGCAGTATCACACAGGATAGGATTAGATACACAGCTCAGCAGACAGTATCACACAGGATAGGATTAGATACACAGCTCAGCAGACAGTATCACACAGGAGAGGATTAGATACACAGCTCAGCAGGGAGTATCACACAGGAGAGGATTAGATACACAGCTCAGCAGACAGTATCACACAGGGTAGGATTAGATACGCAGCTCAGCAGACAGTATCACACAGGATAGGATTAGATACACAGCTCAGCAGACTGTATCACACATGATAGGATTAGATACACAGCTCAGCAGACAGTATCACACATGATAGGATTAGATACACAGCTCAGCAGACAGTACCACACAGGATAGGATTAGATACACAGCTCAGCAGGACAGTATCACACAGGAGAGGATTAGATACACAGCTCAGCAGGACATGTATCACACGGATAGGATTAGATACACAGCTCAGCAGACAGTATCACACAGGAGAGGATTAGATACACAGCTCAGCAGGCAGTATCACACAGGATAGGATTAGATACACAGCTCAGCAGCAGTATCACACAGGATAGGATTAGATACACAGCTCAGCAGGCAGTATCACACAGGCTAGGATTAGATACACAGCTCAGCAGGCAGTATCACACAGGAGAGGATTAGATACACAGCTCAGCAGGACAGTATCACACAGGATAGGATTAGATACACAGCTCAGCAGACAGTATCACACAGGATAGGATTAGATACACAGCTCAGCAGACAGTATCACACAGGATAGGATTAGATACACAGCTCAGCAGGCAGTATCACACAGGATAGGATTAGATACACAGCTCAGCAGCAGTATCACACAGGATAGGATTAGATACACAGCTCAGCAGGACAGTATCACACAGGATAGGATTAGATACACAGCTCAGCAGACAGTATCACACAGGATAGGATTAGATACACAGCTCAGCAGACAGTATCACACAGGTAGGATTAGATACACAGCTCAGCAGACAGTATCACACAGGATAGGATTAGATACACAGCTCAGCAGGCAGTATCACACAGGATAGGATTAGATACACAGCTCAGCAGACAGTATCACACAGGATAGGATTAGATACACAGCTCAGCAGACAGTATCACACAGGATAGGATTAGATACACAGCTCAGCAGACAGTATCACACAGGATAGGATTAGATAACAGCTCAGCAGACAGTATCACACAGGATAGGATTAGATACACAGCTCAGCAGCAGTATCACACAGGATAGGGATTAGATACACAGCTCAGCAGGACAGTATCACACAGGATGGGATTAGATACACAGCTCAGCAGGCAGTATCACACAGGGATAGGATTAGATACACAGCTCAGCAGGCAGTATCACACAGGATAGGATTAGATACACAGCTCAGCAGGCAGTATCACACAGGGCTAGGATTAGATACACAGCTCAGGCAGACTAGTATCACACAGGGGAGGATTAGATACACAGCTCAGCAGGCAGTATCACACAGGGTAGGATTAGATACACAGCTCCGCAGGCAGTATCACACAGGCAGGATTAGATACACAGCTCAGAGACGTATCACACAGGAAGGATTAGATACACAGCTCAGCAGGCAGTATCACACAGGGTAGGATTAGATACACAGCTCAGCCAGGCAGTATCACACAGGGTAGGATTAGATACACAGCTCAGCAGGACAGTATCACACAGGGTAGGATTAGATACACAGCTCAGCAGACAGTATCACACAGGGTAGGATTAGCTACACAGCTCAGCAGACAGTATCAACAGGATAGGATTAGATTACACAGCTCAGCAGGCAGTATCACACAGGTAGCGATTAGATACACAGCTCAGCAGGCAGTATCACACAGGATAGGATTAGATACACAGCTCAGCAGACAGTATCACACAGGGAGGATTAGATACACAGCTCAGCAGACAGTATCACACAGGGAGGATTAGATACACAGCTCAGCAGACAGTATCACACAGGGAGGATTAGATACACAGCTCAGCAGGCAGTATCACACAGGATAGGATTAGATACACAGCTCAGCAGACAGTATCACACAGGATAGGATTAGATACACAGCTCAGCAGACAGTATCACACAGGAGTAGGATTAGATACACAGCTCAGCAGGGAGTATCACACAGGAGAGGATTAGATACACAGCTCAGCAGGGAGTATCACACAGGAGAGGATTAGATACACAGCTCAGCAGGCAGTATCACACAGGATAGGATTAGATACACAGCTCAGCAGGGAGTATCACACAGGAGAGGATTAGATACACAGCTCAGCAGACAGTATCACTCAGGATAGGATTAGATACACAGCTCCGCAGACAGTATCACACAGGATAGGATTAGATACACAGCTCCGCAGACAGTATCACACAGGATAGGATTAGATACACAGCTCAGCAGACAGTATCACACAGGATAGGATTAGATACACAGCTCAGCAGACAGTATCACACAGGATGGGATAAGATACACAGCTCAGCAGACAGTATCACACAGGATAGGATTAGATACACAGCTCAGCAGACAGTATCACACAGGATAGGATTAGATACACAGCTCAGCAGACAGTATCACACAGGATAGGATTAGATACACAGCTCAGCAGACAGTATCACACAGGATGGGATAAGATACACAGCTCAGCAGGCAGTATCACACAGGATAGGATTAGATACACAGCTCAGCAGGCAGTATCATGAGTTATATGCTTAGATACACCCATGGTACCTAATAATGTGGGGAGGGGGCACACTATGGTATTGTGCTGTGGATCTGAACCCATGGACAAGACAGTGCCGACCATATTGCCCCTCGGCCCCTATTACATTGTTTCCTACCGTTTGTCTGCTCCCCCCCAATCAGCGCCAGAGGTCATCAGAAAGGTTGAGACAGCCAGTGATGGAGCGGTTGTGCCCCGGTATTGTCCTCTCCTATCTCCCCGCAGACATTGGCCGTGTAGATCCGGCTTCGGTATTGACCGTCCGCCTCATAAATCCCGGCAGGTTAATTATTACAGGTCAGACACTTCGTTAAAACTCCACAAAGACAAGAATCGCTCGGAGATTATCAGACGACATAAAAGAAGAGGGAAAGAGAGATTTGACAGATTCAGCGGAACTTTGTCCATAAATGCGGGCGCCGCTCATCTCCTAATTATCTTTTCTCAATGACGAACACTTAACCCTCCATTGTTCAGTTGGCGGTGTGATCTTAGGAGGCCTCACGTTGGGAATTGGGCTGTTTGCTGGAAAGCTGGGTGAAAAGAAATATGGCCGCCTTCCCATAGGGACAGTCACATTGCTCAACCAAACGTCTAAATGGTTTGTACGCGCTGCTGTCACCCACTGGATTCAGAGGCCACTCAGGATAGATTTCCACAAATCTGATTACTAGAGCAGTAAGACAGTGAGTCATGTGACCGGTTGCCAGGAAGCTGCTGAAAAGTGATTGGTTGTTACAATGTATCCAGGGCTGGTCGCCACGTGGGCAGCAGGTCCTGGATTCTCTCTTCTGCACTATTAATCAGATTTTCTATAGTAGGTGCCTTTCAGGCTGGAGATGCTCTGTATCTGATATTCGTCCATTACATCTGATCTTGTTTTCTTCTCAGGGACGCCGGTGAATCGAATCCCCATAATGGCAAAGCAAGTTCTGGACCTGTACACGCTCTACAGACTGGTGACGGAGAAGGGCGGACTGGTGGAAGTGATCAATAAGAAGATCTGGAGAGAGATCACCAAGGGCCTGAGCCTCCCCACGTCCATCACCAGTGCAGCCTTCACACTGAGAACACAGTAAGTCGCCCTTGGCCCAAAGGCTGACAGTTCATCACCAGTCATTTAGATGCAGACATCTCCTCAGTATATCCTGTGAGGCAAACAGGCTGGACCTTGTATGTGTGGCCTGCACTGATACAGTGTAGCAATCAGGACAGAGGATGGTCCACATTGATACATATGAACAGGACGACTTCAGCCACAGGTTTAGTTTTTTTTTCTCCATTTCCTGATTTTGAAGAAAAACAAAGTCTATGACAAAGTTGCATTTTCATTATACAATAATAAAAGTTGGATATTGGTGGTAGTAGTCCTGTGTGTCCCGGCACAGATAATAAGACTCTTCTTTCTCCCTTCTGCTTAGATACATGAAGTACCTGTATCCCTACGAATGTGAGAAGAGGGGTCTCAGCTCCCCCGGAGAGCTGCAGGCCGCCATCGACAGCAACAGGAGAGAGGGGCGCAGACAAGGCTTCGGCTCGGGGCTCTTCAGTTACTCACCCGTGGGGACCCCAAATGTCCTGACATCCCCAAAAATAAGCATGCCCACCCTGTCAGTCACCACACACAACGGAGCGCAAATCAGTCAGATTATAAAAAAAGGTAGGTGCCAGTCTGAAGAATGTGCTGTGCCGCTCCATCCTGACATTTCCCTTAATGCCCATTTACCCCCTAGTATTCGTTCTGTTGTCCATTTATTCCCCTGGCAGTCATCCTGCTGCCCATTTAACCCCTCTGGCAGTCATCCTGCTGCCCATTTAACCCCTCTGGCAGTCATCCTGCTGCCCTTTTTATCCCGTAGTAGTAGTCATATTGCCCACTTGCCCCTCCGGCAGTCATCCTATTGCCCCATTTGTCCCTCTGGCAATCGTCCTATTGCCCCCATTTGTCCCTCTGGCAATCGTCCTATTGCCCCCATTTGTCCCTCTGGCAATCGTCCTGTTGGCCATTTGTCCCTCTGGTAGTCGTCTTGTTACCCACTTGTCTCTCTAGTGGTTCTCCTGTCACCCCTTTGTCCCCCGGTTAGTTGTCCTGTTGCCCATTTACCCCCCCGGCCATCATCCTGTTGCCCCCCTACAAGTCGTCTTTACATCTCGGCTACTCCTGGGTGTTGGCGCACACATGGCACGGGCTCATACTGATAGATCTCTCCCATCATTCCAGAGGATGGCCTACACCCATCTGCACCCCCTCACCGAATCAGCTTCCCTGTAGCTCTGCCCGGGCACCACGCAGCAGCCGCCCAGGCCGTACAAGCCATGCAGGCCGCAGCCCTGGAGCAACTCCGCGAGAAGCTGGAATCTGGGGAACCACCAGAAAAGAAGATGGCGATGATGGCGGAGGAACAGCAGAGGCTAATGCAGCACGCGCTACAGCATAACCTGCTGGCCATGGCGGCTCACATGCCCATGAAGATCAAAATCAACAACCGAGGTAAGTCACAGTCACACGACCTATCTGATAATCATCTGACGCACCAGAGGTCCGCCATTCCCTCACATCTCCGGTGTTTTTCTCTCCTCCAGACGACAGACAAGAGACAGCGATGAACCTGTCTGCCTCCACCATTAGCAGCATCAACATGTCGATGGAAATAAATGGAGTTGTGTACGCAGGTAAGTAGCCGCCTCTCTGGTCGCTTTCAGGAAATCCAATAAGTTCCAGCGAGTGCCGGAGCGCGCTATAAAATCCATTGTAATGAACACAAGAAGTGGATGGGCTGACAGCGAGTTCCTTAACCCGTGTGAAGTCTTGCAGGACACAGTGGTCTCCAGACTACAACTCCTAGCATGTCAGCGAGCCACAGGCTGGAGTGCTAACACTTCCATTGTCTTGAATTGTGCCGCCCCCTCCAGACACTGAGCTGTAGCATCACCTGCACAGGATGGCTGGAGATGAGCCAGTGCAATGAGTGGCTAATAAGGAGTTAATATTCCATACAGAGGTCCCCCCTCCTGCCATTTCTGTGATTGACGCAGTCCCACGTAACGGATAAATAAACCAACCGTCCTCCGGTAAAATTGTAAATTATAATTTTCCAGTTAAAATTATATTACAAAATTTTTTAAATTTAAAAAAAAATTCAGTTAAAAAAAGTTGCAATAGTTTTTTCCCCCACAATTTACAAAGTATCCATTTCTGTAGTTTTACATTTTTACTTTACAAATGACCTTACAATCAGATTCCCGGTAAATTCTGGACAGTGTAGGTCCTAGAGATGAGGACTGATCCCTACGCTCACTGGTTCTTGGCTTCATTGTAGAGTAAATGCAAACCTCTTTCCAAAAACCTCTTAGTAGATGTCTGACCTCAACTGGTTCCTTAAGTTTCTTTTTGGCAATGCATTTGGTTGTCACCTAGCCCCCAGGGCCATATGACCCCTCTCCCGTATGACTGAGCTATAGCACCTAGAATGTTGACCATGTTGATCATCGCCCAGAGATGGTGGAGTAGTATAGAACAGGAATGAAGGTCTTGTGTTATACGGGGTAGACATTTCTATCATTTTTGTGTTACAAGTGGTTTTCTTCTTCCACCCTCAGGTGTATTATTTGCCCACAGAGCAACGTCAACTTCAGGGTCAAGCACAAGCTCCGTCAACAACAACGAGCGCTCCAGTCCATCTACAGCACAAATCCCTCTACAGTCATCCACATCACAAGGACACACTCCACCCAGGTCTTCCCCGTGAGTCCCCGCTGACCCTCATCCAGAGCCCCTTATACCCACATCTCACATCCTCATCCAAGGAAGGGTGGGCTTTTTCGGAGGTGAGGAGGACTCTTCTTTATGCAGAATAGACAGGTTTGGAGCAGGAGGACGCAAGGGTCAAGCAGTGATACCACAGGATCATGCGAAACGTTTGGGTTTCTGCTTCAACGTTCAAATACCGCTGGAGATGGTAAGCGTTCCTCATGCAAGAACATGGCCTACAGCATTTAGTCTACCACCTGCTCCAACCACCCTACCTCTAAATCAACCCACCTGGAGTTTGTTATACCAAAGACTGAGCCAGGTGCACTTACCTCTGTACAGTAACTATCTCCATGAAGATTCTCCTTCTTCTGGACATGGGGCATTGGTGTCGTTACTTTTAAACAGGTCACGTCCAGCAATCAGACAGTGGAAAAGATGAACTCGTAAAATGTAGCTTTTACCAAAGATATAAAACAAAGGGTTAATTTATTCAGTCCTAGCGTATGGAGTAGAGTAGATGTGCGTGTTTTTTTAATGATTATTTTAAATCTGTGTTTGCTGAATAATTGCCTTCATAGTAGCGGGCGCTGGTTTGCTATGAAATCTTCCAGTGACGATCACGTGTGACTGTGGTGAAGATGAAGGCAGAGTCACAAGAGGGAAGCATTGGAGATAATTAAAGATCCAACAAAGCCTTCTCAGTGGAAACCTCCAGAACTGTGACACCTGCCTCAGATACCAAAGGAAATGGAGTCTGTCTAGAGACCCCAACTCAGCAGGTCAAGAGGTCCACCTCAACATGTACTCTGTGGTACCAGGGAGATACACTATGGGGAGCTGTCATGTCCTTCCTCCAGTCACCCTCGCAAGGAGCCTACAAATATTAGGGATGATGGTGCCAGTATAATATGGAGGAAGAGAGGATAGAAAATAAGAATTGCTATCACTGTATGAATTAGTCTGATATGGAGGACCCGGGCGCTGTGGCATTGATGACAAACCTGCATTTTCTACATTTTGGACTTTTTTTGTTCATCATTTATAGGATGTGAAATAATCAATACAGTAAGGTCATGTCGGCACACATGAGAAGGATCTAAATCCAAATGTGACACAGGAACTTCACCAGTTCCCTCGACCTGAAGTTAAAATCCAGTATGGCTGATCCCTGTATTCCTGACAGCAAATGGTGGGGAACAGTCCCCATATAATATATGGTCAGTAGGATCCATCAAAAATTATCTAGGCAGGCTTTTAGATTTATTTGAACTTAAAGTTCTTTGAACATTGAAATCCTTGAACTTCCAGCTGTTGTCTTTAGATTCTTGAGACACCCAACTGTAGGAAAGACAAGTCATTAGTCTCAGTGAGACCCAACTGTTGGCATGACAAGTCCTTACACTCTACTAGACCCAACCATAGGAAAGACAAGTCCTTACACTCTAATAGACCCAACCATAGGAAAGACAAGTCCTTACATTCTACTAGACCCAAAAGACAAGTCCTTAACTCTACTAGACCCTACAGTAGGAAACACAATTCCTTAGACTCTATGAGACCCAACAGTAAGAAAAGGCCAAGTCCTTAGCCTCTACTAGACCCAACTGTAGGAAAGACAAGTCCTTAGACCCTACTAAAACCAACTGTAGGAAAGACAAGTCCATAGATCTACTAGACCCGACTGTAGGAAAGACAAGTCCTTAGACTACTAGACCCAACCATAGGAAACATAAGTCCTTAGATTTCATGTGACTCAACTTTAGGAGAGACCTGTAAACCCTAGAAGATCCAACTATTAGGAAAACCTTTACTTAGACCCTATAGGGCCAGACTGTAAGGAATATTATATCTAAGGAAGACCATCCAGATCCACTGCAAACTACTGACAATGATAACCATGGAAATTTGGATTAGCCATTTTGGATTTTTTCCTCCAATCCTTTTTAGTTACCTCCACAATGAGCTGAGAGCAATCTTCTTCCAATGTGTGTGTGTGGGGAGGCGCGGAGGGGGAGGGTTGATAACTAATACCCAATCAGCTTTTTAAACTGGAACTGGCTGGTGGTCAGTGTGGAGAGCCCCTTCCAGAGCCCCATATACGTTTCGATGTGACTCCATCTTGTGCAGCAATGTGAATAGCTGACCCTACGGGATACAACAATGGGATTACATACATCATGTGATAGATAATGGTAGATACAAGCAGCACGAGGCCTAGTCACCTGTTCACATGCACAATGTTGAGGGAGATTTATCAAAATTGGTGCCACCTGGGTCCTCATTTTTAGACCCCAATATAACATATGTATTTTTACTTCTACATGGTACCAGCCGCCACGAGTGAAGGCAACAGGTGGGAGCCCTTGGACCGTCTTGTTGTGTCTTGACCTTTAGACTTCTCATGAGAGTCTTAATTCTCGCGGCCTCCTCGTCTTATTAGATTAAAGGCTTCCGAGTTCTGCATTGAGAACCTTTTTTTAATGCCATCTAAATCATCCTCTTCGTACGTCTGCTCCATATGGACCCCCGAGCACCCGACCTGCCTCGTGGCCGCTGACCTTTTCACAGCTCGGTAAAGAGAAAATCAATGCATCTGTCAGACTGTGCTGTCTTAATCACTGATGATACCGAGCGGTCTGTGATAATGCTGCTTCTCTCTCGGCACTTCACCAGGCGTACCTTCCCTCCGCGCCTCTGTTTCGTGCAGTGATTGCCATTTATCTAATGGAGCAAGCAGCGGTGCAGGCGGCAAGGCGCATCTACCAACCTCCTGCAGATTTATCAACTGATCGTACCAGTACATCCCGAAGGCTCGGAGGGCTTTTCTTAACCATGGCCATGGGTAGGTGACCCCAATATTAGGTAGATCTCCGGTGATCCTGGAGAGTCTGATGACCCACCCAATAAATCTTCGGCCTCCTGTTGTGATCCCCTTCACTTCCAGGCTGCAGCTGTGTCCTTACAGTGTGACCACCCCCCAGCACGTAGACCCCTCGCCCAAGTCTCTTCCTAGTGCCACTGATACTACAACTCCTATCCTCACCATCAATCAGCCTTTGTAGGATGCACACCAGAGGAACCACTTCATTGCCCGTTCTCCAATATCCGCCTCTTCCAGCACGGTCTGGTGTATCTCACCTGACTGCTCACCGCTCTGCGCCCGTGGGGCACCGGCTGCAGACCGAGCCACGAGATTTAGGTTATTTTTATCCAAATACCAAAAAAGGGAATATCCGAGATAATGTCTACCTCATTCTGATCTATTTATGTGATGTTCTGATGGGAAGGACGGGATGCAAACTGACAACAGCTCCCAACCTGCCCCTCCAAGCCCGCGTCTCTCCATATTGGTCAGGGGACTCATGTACAGGCCTCCAGCGTCATGGAGAAAGGACTCTGATGGGCAGAAGAGCTCACAACTCATCAAGTGGAGAGCTGAAGCCTACCCCTGGGGCAGGACGGTGCTCTCATGTGTCGGCACCGGTGGCCATCCCTTGAGGTTGACTCTGGTGATGGACCATTGTCTCCAAGCATTGGAGATACAGAGTGGGAAGGGTTAAGACAATGGGCAGGCTGTAATGACTGGTAGAGCCTGGCGGGAGTTGGCACTGGTACATATTGCAACCTCTCTATGGGATATGTCATGGTATAACCAAAGCCACAGACCTGACCCTCTCCTCAGTTCTGGACACCCGCGGGCGAGCCGCACCCGCATGTACCTGGATAATGGCGGCAGCCGCGCCCGCATTATATGATGAAGGACATGGAGTTTATTACCAGCCATTCAACCAAAGATCCGCCATGTGCACATTTCATGGTCATGCTCTTGGCACGGTTACAGAACGATGTAATTATTGTTTTTTATGCTTTTTTTTTTCTACTTCAGACATTTTTTTCTTTCCTTCTTTTGCTGTTTTGCCCATAGCATTTAGTCTCCCTTTAGGACGCTCCGCGCAGCCGCATTGCAGGTTCTGTACCTCTCCGCATTGTAGTGACTGTCTGTTCACAGCTCTGCTATGTCAGTAGATGATTGTTCCCTTTAGGTTTTGTAAATCCTTTACTTATGCTCCAGTTACATGCAGAGCTGCATTCATAATTCTGCTAGTTTCCAGTCGGCTCTCAGGCTGAAGGAACTGCACACCCTTCTGGTTCGGTGTCTGTATGTACTGAACATGTCCTGCAGTGGTCCATGGAGGGACATATCATACGTGGTCTTCATACAAGTCCTACGTATCCCATAGTGCACCAGGGTGCAGTGCATTCTGGGCGCTGGACTGAGCGGTTTCCAGTGCATCCGCCGGCCCAGTGACTGCCGCACTATATTACTGCTGCCCTGGTCAGAACCTGGAATGTGGCTCTGAGCTCCAGTTTTCCTTTGTCTGTCTTAATCTTTTTCTTTGATCCAGTATATTAGGTACATGCTGGATTGTGGTGCTCAGGGGAATAGAGAAACCAAAAAAAATCACAATAAACGATGAAATATTCCTGGTGTCGCTGTGTCTTTATTATCTGGACTGATCCCCAGTTATACCATAGGAATCAATGGATGCAACACCGCAGACAACCACTAGGGGCAGTGCAGGGCACAGGTGCTGCCGCCAAAGGAACCAGCAGGAAAACGGAGGACAGCAGGGCAGATTGTCAGGCAGTTGTCAGGGCCCCTGCTCCTAGCTCATTACCCTGAGGGGGCAAGAGAAAGCACCCCAGTGTAAGACATGGCTGCCAGGGCATGTAGGGGGTAAGTGGTCGGGTCAGACTCCAGGAGATCCTGGATTATCTGTAATTAGAGTTGAGCGAACACCTGGATGTTCGGGTTCGAGAAGTTCGGCCGAACATCCCGGAAATGTTCGGGTTCGGGATCCGAACCCGATCCGAACTTCGTCCCGAACCCGAACCCCATTGAAGTCAATGGGGACCCGAACTTTTCGGCACTAAAAAGGCTGTAAAACAGCCCAGGAAAGAGCTAGAGGGCTGCAAAAGGCAGCAACATGTAGGTAAATCCCCTGCAAACAAATGTGGATAGGGAAATTAATTAAAATAAAAATTAAATAAATAAAAATTAACCAAAATCAATTGGAGAGAGGTTCCATAGCAGAGAATCTGGCTTCCCGTCACCCACCACTGGAACAGTCCATTCTCAGATATTTAGGCCCCGGCACCCAGGCAGAGGAGGGAGGTCCCGTAACAGAGAATCTGTCTTCATGTCAGCAGAGAATTAGTCTGCATGTCATAGCAGAGAATGAGGCTTCACGTCAGCCACCACTGCAACAGTCCATTGGCATATATTTAGGCCCAGCACCCAGGCAGAGGAGAGAGGTCCCGTAACAGACAATCTGGCTTCATGTCAGCAGAGAATCAGTCTGCATGTCATAGCAGAGAATCAGGCTTCACGTCACCCACCACTGCAACAGTCCATTGTCATAAATTTAGGCCCAGCACTAGTGTTGAGCGGCATGTCCCATATTCGAATTCGCGAAATTTTGTGAATATTCGAAAGAATATTCGTAAAATATTCGCGATTATTCAAATTCGTTATTATTTCGCATATGCGATAATTCGAATTTTCGCATCGCATAATACATATATTTTATGCAAAATTCACATGTGCGCTAATGAAATCGCCTTACGAAGATTCGCAACTCAATTCAATCACTAATGTATGAATGCAATGCCCTTTGCCTCTGTTCTGGGACAAGTGTAGATATTCGCATGTGCGCTAATAAAATCGCCTTACGAAGATTCGCACCTCAATCACTTTCTAGGGAATGTGAGACTTTTGGGAATCAATCGAGATACAGTGGGGGGTGATGACAGTAGTTGACAGAGTACAGATCAATGTAATCTGTAAGGTGGAAAGTAAAATAAAAAATACGAATTTTCGTTAATCGAATTTTACGAAGTTCTACGTATTCGCGAATATGGTGCTATACTATATGAATGCACAGGCCTTTGCCTCTCTGTTCTGGGGACAAGTGTAGATATTTGCATTTGCGTTAATAAAATCGCCTTACGAAGATTCGCAGCTCAATTCAATCACTAATGTATGAATGCAAAGCCCTTTGCCTCTGTTCTGGGACAAGTGTAGATATTCGCATGTGCGCTAATAAAATCGCCTTACGAAGATTCGCAACTCAATTCACTAATGTATGAATGCAAAGCCCTTTGCCTCTGTTCTGGGACGTGCCGATATTCGCATGTGCGCTAATAAAATCGCCTTACGAAGATTCGCGCCTCAATCACTTTCTAGGCAATGTGAGTAAGATCTGAGCTGTTGGACCTTTGGGAAACAATCAATTATATGTGTACTGTAATTTTGTGGGGGGGGGGGGAAAAAACAAAAAACGAATATTCGTTTTTACGAATATATAGCACTATATTCGAAATATTCGCGAAATCGCGAAGTTGCGATATTCGCGAAAAAAATTTGCTTTTCGAATATTCGCGCTCAACACTACCCAGCACCCAGGCAGAGGAGAGAGGTCCCGTAACAGACAATCTGGCTTCATGTCAGCAGAGAATCAGTCTGCATGTCATAGCAGAGAATGAGGCTTCACGTCAGCCACCACTGCAACAGTCCATTGGCATATATTTAGGCCTAGCACACAGGCAGAGCAGAGAGGTCCCGTAACAGACGATCTGGCTTCATGTCAGCAGAGAATCAGTCTGCATGTCATAGCAGAGAATGAGGCTTCACGTCAGCCACCACTGCAACAGTCCATTGGCATATATTTAGGCCCAGCACCCAGGCAGAGGAGGGAGGTCCCGTAACAGAGAATCTGTCTTCATGTCAGCAGAGAATTAGTCTGCATGTCATAGCAGAGAATGAGGCTTCACGTCAGCCACCACTGCAACAGTCCATTGGCATATATTTAGGCCCAGCACACACACAGGCAGAGGAGAGAGGTCCCGTAACAGAGAATCTGGCTTCATGTCAGCAGAGAATTAGTCTGCATGTCATAGCAGAGAATGAGGCTTCACGTCAGCCACCACTGCAACAGTCCATTGGCATATATTTAGGCCCAGCACACACACAGGCAGAGGAGAGAGGTCCCGTAACAGAGAATCTGGCTTCATGTCAGCAGAGAATCAGTCTGCATGTCATAGCAGAGAATGAGGCTTCACGTCAGCCACCACTGCAACAGTCCATTGGCATATATTTAGGCCCAGCACACACACAGGCAGAGGAGAGAGGTCCCGTAACAGAGGATCTGGCTTCATGTCAGCAGAGAATCAGTCTGCATGTCATAGCAGAGAATCAGGCTTCACGTCAGCCACCACTGCAACAGTCCATTGTCATAAATTTAGGCCCAGCACCCAGGCAGAGGAGAGAGGTCCCGTAACAGAGAATCTGTCTTCATGTCAGCAGAGAATTAGTCTGCATGTCATAGCAGAGAATGAGGCTTCACGTCAGCCACCACTGCAACAGTCCATTGGCATATATTTAGGCCCAGCACACACACAGGCAGAGGAGAGAGGTCCCGTAACAGAGAATCTGGCTTCATGTCAGCAGAGAATCAGTCTGCATGTCATAGCAGAGAATGAGGCTTCACGTCAGCCACCACTGCAACAGTCCATTGGCATATATTTAGGCCCAGCACACACACAGGCAGAGGAGAGAGGTCCCGTAACAGAGGATCTGGCTTCATGTCAGCAGAGAATCAGTCTGCATGTCATAGCAGAGAATCAGGCTTCACGTCAGCCACCACTGCAACAGTCCATTGTCATAAATTTAGGCCCAGCACCCAGGCAGAGGAGAGAGGTCCCGTAACAGAGAATCTGGCTTCATGTCAGCAGAGAATCAGTCTTCATATCATAGCAGAGAATCAGGCTTCACGTCACCCACCACTGTAAGAGTCAATTTTCATAAATTTAGGCCCAGAACCCAGGCAGAGGAGAAAGGTCCCGTAACAGACAATCTGGCTTCATGTCAGCAGAGAATCAGTCTTCATATCATAGCAGAGAATCAGGCTTCACGTCACCCACCACTGTAAGAGTCAATTTTCATAAATTTAGGCCCAGAACCCAGGCAGAGGAGAAAGGTCCCGTAACAGACAATCTGGCTTCATGTCAGCAGAGAATCAGTCTTCATATCATAGCAGAGAATCAGGCTTCACGTCACCCACCACTGTAAGAGTCAATTTTCATAAATTTAGGCCCAGAACCCAGGCAGAGGAGAAAGGTCCCGTAACAGACAATCTGGCTTCATGTCAGCAGAGAATCAGTCTTCATATCATAGCAGAGAATCAGGCTTCACGTCACCCACCACTGTAAGAGTCAATTTTCATAAATTTAGGCCCAGAACCCAGGCAGAGGAGAAAGGTCCCGTAACAGACAATCTGGCTTCATGTCAGCAGAGAATCAGTCTTCATATCATAGCAGAGAATCAGGCTTCACGTCACCCACCACTGCAACAGTCCATTGGCATATATTTAGGCCTAGCACACAGGCAGAGCAGAGAGGTCCCGTAACAGACAATCTGGCTTCATGTCAGCAGAGAATCAGTCTGCATGTCATAGCAGAGAATGAGGCTTCACGTCAGCCACCACTGCAACAGTCCATTGTCATAAATTTAGGCCCAGCACCCAGGCAGAGGAGAGAGGTCCCGTAACAGACAATCTGGCTTCATGTCAGCAGAGAATTAGTCTGCATGTCATAGCAGAGAATCAGGCTTCATGTCAGCCACCACTGCAACAGTCCATTGGCATATATTTAGGCCTAGCACACAGGCAGAGGAGAGGTTCATTCAACTTTGGGTAGCATCGCAATATAATGGTAAAATGAAAATAAAAATAGGATTGAATGAGGAAGTGCCCTGGAGTCCAATAATATATGGTTATGGGGAGGTAGTTAATGTCTAATCTGGACAAGGGACGGACAGGTCCTGTGGGATCCATGCCTGGTTCATTTTTATGAACGTCAGCTTGTCCACATTGGCTGTAGACAGGCGGCTGCGTTTGTCTGTAATGACGCCCCCTGCCGTGCTGAATACACGTTCAGACAAAACGCTGGCCGCCGGGCAGGCCAGCACCTCCAAGGCATAAAAGGCTAGCTCTGGCCACGTGGACAATTTAGAGACCCAGAAGTTGAATGGGGCCGAACCATCAGTCAGTACGTGGAGGGGTGTGCACACGTACTGTTCCACCATGTTAGTGAAATGTTGCCTCCTGCTAACACGTTGCGTATCAGGTGGTGGTGCAGTTAGCTGTGGCGTGTTGACAAAAGTTTTCCACATCTCTGCCATGCTAACCCTGCCCTCAGAGGAGCTGGCCGTGACACAGCTGCCTTGGCGACCTCTTGCTCCTCCTCTGCCTTGGCCTTGGGCTTCCACTTGTTCCCCTGTGACATTTGGGAATGCTCTCAGTAGCGCGTCTACCAACGTGCGCTTGTACTCGCGCATCTTCCTATCACGCTCCAGTGCAGGAAGTAAGGTGGGCACATTGTCTTTGTAGCGCGGATCCAGCAGGGTGGCAACCCAGTAGTCCGCACAGGTTAAAATGTGGGCAACTCTGCTGTCGTTGCGCAGGCACTGCAGCATGTAGTCGCTCATGTGTGCCAGGCTGCCCAGGGATAAGGACAAGCTGTCCTCTGTGGGAGGCGTATCGTCATCGTCCTGCCTTTCCCCCCAGCCACGCACCAGTGATGGACCCGAGCTGCGTTGGGTGCCACCCCGCTGTGACCATGCTTCATCCTCATCCTCCTCCACCTCCTCCTCATCCTCGTCCTCCTCGTCCTCCAGTAGTGGGCCCTGGCTGGCCACATTTGTACCTGGCCTCTGCTGTTGCCAAAAACCTCCCTCTGAGTCACTTCGAAGAGACTGGCCTGAAAGTGCTAAAAATGACCCCTCTTCCTCCTCCTCCTCCTCCTCCTCCTGGGCCACCTCCTCTTCCATCATCGCCCTAAGTGTTTTCTCAAGGAGACATAGAAGTGGTATTGTAACGCTGATAACGGTGTCATCGCCACTGGCCATGTTGGTGGAGTACTCGAAACAGCGCAACAGGGCACACAGGTCTCGCATGGAGGCCCAGTCATTGGTGGTGAAGTGGTGCTGTTCTGTAGTGCGACTGACCCGTGCGTGCTGCAGCTGAAACTCCACTATGGCCTGCTGCTGCTCGCACAGTCTGTCCAGCATGTGCAAGGTGTAGTTCCACCTGGTGGGCACGTCGCATATGAGGCGGTGAGCGGGAAGGCCGAAGTTACGCTGTAGCGCAGACAGGCGAGCAGCAGCAGGATGTGAACGCCGGAAGCGCGAACAGACGGCCCGCACTTTATGCAGCAGCTCTGACATGTCGGGGTAGTTGTGAATGAACTTCTGCACCACCAAATTCAGCACATGCGCCAAGCAAGGGATGTGCGTCAAATTGGCTAGTCCCAGAGCTGCAACGAGATTTCGCCCATTATCGCACACCACCAGGCCGGGCTTGAGGCTCACCGGCAGCAACCACTCGTCGGTCTGTTGTTCTATACCCCGCCACAACTCCTGTGCGGTGTGGGGCCTGTCCCCCAAACATATGAGTTTCAGAATGGCCTGCTGACGTTTACCCCGGGCTGTGCTGAAGTTGGTGGTGAAGGTGTGTGGCTGACTGGATGAGCAGGTGGAAGAAGAGGAGGAGGAAGCCGAGAAGGAGGAGGTGGCAACAGGAGGCAAAGAATGTTGCCCTGCGATCCTTGGCGGCGGAAGGACGTGCGCCAAACAGCTCTCCGCCTGGGGCCCAGCTGCCACTACATTTACCCAGTGTGCAGTTAGGGAGATATAGCGTCCCTGGCCGTGCTTACTGGTCCACGTATCTGTGGTTAGGTGGACCTTGCCACAGATGGCGTTGCGCAGTGCACACTTGATTTTATGGGATACTTGGTTGTGCAGGGAAGGCACGGCTCTCTTGGAGAAGTAGTGCCGGCTGGGAACAACATACTGTGGGACAGCAAGCGACATGAGCTGTTTGAAGCTGTCTGTGTCCACCAGCCTAAATGACAGCATTTCATAGGCCAGTAGTTTAGAAATGCTGGCATTCAGGGCCAGGGATCGAGGGTGGCTAGGTGGGAATTTACGCTTTCTATCAAATGTTTGTGAGATGGAGAGCTGAACGCTGGCGTGTGACATGGTTGAGACGCTTGGTGACGGAGGTGGTGGTGGTGGTGTTGGTGGTACATCCCCTGTTTGCTGGGCGGCAGGTGCCAACGTTCCTCCAGAGGCGGAGGAAGAGGCCGAGGCGGCAGCAGCAGAATAGGCCGAGGCGGCAGCAGCAGAAGAGGTAGCAGGGGGAGCCTGAGTGACTTCCTTGGTTTTAAGGTGTTTACTCCACTGCAGTTCATGCTTTGCATGCAGGTGCCTGGTCATGCAGGTTGTGCTCAGGTTCAGAACGTTAATGCCTCGCTTCAGGCTCTGATGGCACAGCGTGCAAACCACTCGGGTCTTGTCGTCAGCACATTGTTTGAAGAAGTGCCATGCCAGGGAACTCCTTGAAGCTGCCTTTGGGGTGCTCGGTCCCAGATGGCGGCGGTCAGTAGCAGGCGGAGTCTCTTGGCGGCGGGTGTTCTGCTTTTGCCCACTGCTCCCTCTTTTGCTACGCTGTTGGCTCGGTCTCACCACTGCCTCTTCCTCCGAACTGTGAAAGTCAGTGGCACGACCTTCATTCCATGTGGGGTCTAGGACCTCATCGTCCCCTGCATCGTCTTCCACCCAGTCTTGATCCCTGACCTCCTGTTCAGTCTGCACACTGCAGAAAGACGCAGCAGTTGGCACCTGTGTTTCGTCATCATCAGAGACATGCTGAGGTGGTATTCCCATGTCCTCATCATCAGGAAACATAAGTGGTTGTGCGTCAGTGCATTCTATGTCTTTCACCGCTGGGGAAGGGCTAGGTGGATGCCCTTGGGAAACCCTGCCAGCGGAGTCTTCAAACAGCATAAGAGACTGCTGCATAACTTGAGGCTGAGACAGTTTCCCTGGTATGCATGGGGGTGATGTGACAGACTGATGGGCTTGGTTTTCAGGCGCCATCTGTGCGCTTTCTGCAGAAGACTGGGTGGGAGATAATGTGAACGTGCTGGATCCACTGTCGGCCACCCAATTGACTAATGCCTGTACCTGCTCAGGCCTTACCATCCTTAGAACGGCATTGGGCCCCACCATATATCGCTGTAAATTCTGGCGGCTACTGGGACCTGAGGTAGTTGGTACACTAGGACGTGTGGATGTGGCAGAACGGCCACGTCCTCTCCCAGCACCAGAGGGTCCACTAACACCACCACGACCATGTCCACGTCCGCGTCCCTTACTAGATGTTTTTCTCATTGTTATGGTTCACCACAACAACAAATATATTATTTGGCCCAATGTATTGTATTCAAATTCAGCGGGATATAAATTTGAGGCCTAGTATTTAGGCGCTGGGTGACCGGTATGGATTTAGTGACAGAATTAGACTTGGAAATGCACAGAAGCGTGTGTGTGAAGTTATTCTGAATGACCCTATGTGCACCTTCAATATGATCTACCCTTTTAGGGATAGATTTCAAATAGCTCTGATATAGCAGAAACCACTAAATTATGAAATTGCTAAATTGGGAATTGTATTTCAACCCAGAACAAAAAATGTGCTTTGACGGACACTAAATAACTTTCCCAGCCACAACAGGACAGCGGTAACGAGAGATTTAGCGGGATATAAATTTGAGGCCTAGTATTTAGGCGCTGGGTGACAGGTATGGGTTTAGTGCCAGAATTAGACTTGGAAATACACAGTAGCGGGTGTGTGTGAAGTTATTCTGAATGACCCAATGTGCACCTTGAATATTATATACCCTTTTAGGGATAGATTTCAAATAGCTCTGATATAGCAGAAACCACTAAATTATGAAATTGCTAAATTGGGAATTGTATTTCAACCCAGAACAAGAAATGTGCTTGAACGGACACTAAATAACTCGCCCAGCTACAGCACTAAGGACAGATTTAGCGGGATATAAATTTGAGACCTAGTATTTAGGCGCTGGGTGACAGGTATGGGTTTAGTGCCAGAATTAGACTTGGAAATACACAGTAGCGGGTGTGTGTGAAGTTATTCTGAATGACCCAATGTGCACCTTGAATATTATATACCCTTTTAGGGATAGATTTCAAATAGCTCTGATATAGCAGAAACCACTAAATTATGAAATTGCTAAATTGGGAATTGTATTTCAACCCAGAACAAGAAATGTGCTTGAACGGACACTAAATAACTCGCCCAGCTACAGCACTAGGGACAGATTTAGCTGGATATAAATTTGAGGCCTAGTATTTAGGCGCTGGGTGACCGGTATGGATTTAGTGACAGAATTAGACTTGGAAATGCACAGAAGCGTGTGTGTGAAGTTATTCTGAATGACCCTATGTGCACCTTGAATATTATATACCCTTTTAGGGATAGATTTCAAATAGCTCTGATATAGCAGAAACCACTAAATTATGAAATTGCTAAATTGGGAATTGTACTTCAACCCAGAACAAAAAATGTGCTTTGACGGACACTAAATATCTTTCCAAGCAACAACAGTACAGCGGTAACGAGAGATTTAGCAGGATATAAATTTGAGGCCTAGTATTTAGGCGCTGGGTGACAGGTATGGGTTTAGTGACAGAATTAGACTTGGAAATACACAGTAGCGGGTGTGTGTGAAGTTATTCTGAATGACCCAATGTGCACCTTGAATATTATATACCCTTTTAGGGATAGATTTCAAATAGCTCTGATATAGCAGAAACCACTAAATTATGAAATTGCTAAATTGGGAATTGTACTTCAACCCAGAACAAAAAATGTGCTTTGACGGACACTAAATAACTTTCCCAGCTACAACAGGACAGCGGTAACGAGAGATTTAGCGGGATATAAATTTGAGGCCTAGTATTTAGGCGCTGGGTGACCGGTATGGATTTAGTGACAGAATTAGACTGGGATATGGCCAAAAAATAACCACACTATTGCTGGTTAAATGCACTTGGTGACGGGCGCAGCTTGCCCCTGATGTAGTATATGGCCAAAAAATGAACAGACTATTGCTGGTTAAATGCACTTGGTGTCACAGCTTGACCAACCACACTACTGAGGGTTAAATGCACTTGGTGACGGGCGCAGCTTGCCCCTGATGTAGTATATGGCCAAAAAATAAACAGACTATTGCTGGTTAAATGCACTTGGTGTGACAGCTTCACCCTGATGTAGGCTTTAGCCAGAAAACAACCACACCATTGAGGGTTAAATGCACTTGGTGACAGGCGCAGCTTGCCCCTGATTTTGTATATGGCCAAAAAATGAACAGACTATTGCTGGTTAAATGCACTTGGTGTGACAGCTTCACCCTGATGTAGGCTTTAGCCAAAAAACAACCACACCATTGAGGGTTAAATGCACTTGGTGACAGGCGCAGCTTGCCCCTGATTTTGTATATGGCCAAAAAATGAACAGACTATTGCTGGTTAAATGCACTTGGTGTGACAGCTTCACCCTGATGTAGGCTTTAGCCAAAAAACAACCACACCATTGAGGGTTAAATGCACTTGGTGACAGGCGCAGCTTGCCCCTGATTTTGTATATGGCCAAAAAATGAACAGACTATTGCTGGTTAAATGCACTTGGTGTGACAGCTTCACCCTGATGTAGGCTTTAGCCAAAAAACAACCACACCATTGAGGGTTAAATGCACTTGGTCGCAGCTTGTGCTGGCGCACCACAAGACACAAAATGGCCGCCGATCACCCCAGAAAAATGTGACTGACAAACGGTCTGGGCAGCCTAAAAACAGTGAGCAATTGAGGATCAGCAGCTCAATGATCCACAGCTGCAGATCGATCAGTTAATCAAGTCCTTTGGAGGAGTTAATCTGCCTAATCTCGCCCTACTGTCGCAGCCGCAACCTCTCCCTACGCTAATCAGAGCAGAGTGACGGGCGGCGCTATGTGACTCCAGCTTAAATAGAGGCTGGGTCACATGGTGCTCTGGCCAATCACAGCCATGCCAATAGTAGGCATGGCTGTGATGGCCTCTTGGGGCAAGTAGTATGACGCTTGTTGATTGGCTGCTTTGCAGCCTTTCAAAAAGCGCCAAGAAAGCGTCACAAAAGCGCGAAGAAAGCGACGAACACCGAACCCGAACCCGGACTTTTACGAAAATGTCCGGGTTCGGGTCCGTGTCACGGACACCCCAAAATTCGGTACGAACCCGAACTATACAGTTCGAGTTCGCTCATCCCTATCTGTAATCAATCTACTCATACCCCGGGGAGAGGAGGACAAAAACTGCAGCCCCAAAGCCGGACGGCAATCTAATTAAAATATGAAGTATAGTGCGGTGCAGGGAGTGTAGTATAGTGCGGTGCAGGGAGTGTAGTATAGTGCGGTGCAGGGAGTATAGTGCGGTGCAGGGAGTATAGTGAGGTGCAGGGAGTATAGTGCGGTGCAGGGAGTATAGTGCGGTGCAGGGAATATAGTGAGGCGCAGAGAGTATAGTGCGGTGCAGGAAGTATAGTGCGGTGCAGGGAGTATAGTGCGGTGCAGGGAAGTATAGTGCGGTGCAGGGAGTGTAGTATAGTGCGGTGCAGGGAGTATAGTGCGGTGCAGGAAGTATAGTGCGGTGCAGGGAGTATAGTGCGGTGCAGGGAAGTATAGTGCGGTGCAGGGAGTGTAGTATAGTGCGGTGAGGGGAGTATAGTGCGGTGAGGGGAGTATAGTGAGGTGCAGGGAGTATAGTGAGGTGCAGGGAGTATAGTGCGGTGCAGGAAGTATAGTGAGGTGCAGGGAGTATAGTGCGGTGCAGGAAGTATAGTGCGGTGCAGGGAGTATAGTGCGGTGCAGGAAGTATAGTGCGGTGCAGGGAGTATAGTGCGGTGCAGGAAGTATAGTGCGGTGCAGGGAGTATAGTGCGGTGCAGGGAAGTATAGTGCGGTGCAGGGAGTGTAGTATAGTGCGGTGAGGGGAGTATAGTGCGGTGAGGGGAGTATAGTGAGGTGCAGGGAGTATAGTGAGGTGCAGGGAGTATAGTGCGGTGCAGGAAGTATAGTGCGGTGCAGGAAGTATAGTGCGGTGCAGGGAAGTATAGTGCGGTGCAGGGAGTGTAGTATAGTGCGGTGAGGGGAGTATAGTGCGGTGAGGGGAGTATAGTGAGGTGCAGGGAGTATAGTGAGGTACAGGGAGTATAGTGAGGTGCATGGGATATAGTATAGTGCAGAGAGTATAGTGAGGTGCAGAGAGTATAGTGAGGTGCAGGGAGTATAGTGTGGTGCAGGGAATATAGTGAGGTGCAGGGAGTATAGTGTGGTGCAGGGAGTATAGTGAGGTGCAGGGAGTATAGTGTGCAGGGAGTATAGTGAGGTGCAGGGAGTATAGTGTGCAGGGAGTATAGTGAGGTGCAGGAAGTATATTGTGGTGCAGGGAGTATAGTGAGGTGCATGGGATATAGTATAGTGCAGGGAGTATAGTGTGCAGGGAGTATAGTGAGGTGCAGGGAGTATAGTGTGCAGGGAGTATAGTGAGGTGCAGGAAGTATAGTGTGGTGCAGGGAGTATAGTGAGGTGCATGGGATATAGTATAGTGCAGGGAGTATAGTGAGGTGCAGAGAGTATAGTGTGGTGCAGGGAGTATAGTGTGGTGCAGGGAGCATAGTGTGCAGGGAGTATAGTAAGGTGCATAGGATATAGTATAGTGCAGGGAGTATAGTGAGGTGCATGGAATATAGTATAGTGCAGGGAGTATAGTGAGGTGCAGAGAGTATAGTGTGGTGCAGGGAGTATAGTGAGGTGCTCGGAGTATAGTGATGTGCAGGGAGTATAGTGAGGTGCAGGGAGTATAGTGAAGTGCAGGGAGTATAGTGAAGTGCAGGGAGAATAGTTAGGTGCAGGGAGTATAGTGTGGTGCAGGGAGTATAGTGTGGAGCAGGGAGTATAGTGAGGTGCAGGGAGTATAGTGTGGTGCATGGGATATAGTATAGTGAGGTGCAGGGAGTATAGTGAGGTGCAGGGAGTATAGTGAGGTGAAGAGTATAGTGCGGTGCAGAGAGTATAGTGAGGTGCAGCACTGCAGGGATTATAGTGCGGTGCAGGGAGTATAGTGTGGTGCAGGGAGTATAGTGAGGTGAAGAGTATAGTGCGTTGCAGGGAGTATAGTGCGTTGCAGGGAGTATAGTGAGGTGCATGGGATATAGTATAGTGGGGTGCAGGGAGTATAGTGAGGTGCAGAGAGTATAGTGCGGTGCAGGGAGTATAGTGAGGTGCATGGGATATAGTATAGTGCAGGGAGTATAGTGAGGTGCATGGAGTATAGTGAGGTGAAGAGTATAGTGCGGTGCAGAGAGTATAGTGAGGTGCAGCACTGCAGGGATTATAGTGCGGTGCAGGGAGTATAGTGTGGTGCAGGGAGTATAGTGAGGTGAAGAGTATAGTGCGTTGCAGGGAGTATAGTGCGTTGCAGGGAGTATAGTGAGGTGCATGGGATATAGTATAGTGGGGTGCAGGGAGTATAGTGAGGTGCAGAGAGTATAGTGCGGTGCAGGGAGTATAGTGAGGTGCATGGGATATAGTATAGTGCAGGGTGTATAGTGAAGCTCAGGGAGTATAGTGTGGTGCAGGGAGTATAGTGAGGTGCAGGGAGTATAGTGTGGTGCAGGGAGTATAGTAAGGTGCATAGGATATAGTATAGTGCAGGGAGTATAGTGAGGTGCAGGAAGTATAGTGAGGTGCATGGGATATAGTAGAGTGCAGGGAGTATAGTGAGGTGCAGAGAGTATAGTGAGGTGCTGGGAGTATAGTGATGTGCAGGGAGTATAGTGAGGTGCAGGGAGTATAGTGAGGCACAGGGAGTATAGTGAAGTGCAGGGAATATAGTGAGGTGAAGAGTATAGTGCGGTGCAGAGAGTATAGTGAGGTACAGGGAGTATAGTGCAGTGCAGGGAGTATAGTGAGGTGCATGGGATATAGTATAGTGCAGGGAGTATAGTGAGGTGCATGGAGTATAGTGAGGTGCATGGGATATAGTATAGTGCAGGGTGTATAGTGAAGCTCAGGGAGTATAGTGAGGTGCAGGGAGTATAGTGAAATGCAGGGAGTATAGCGAGGTGCATGCAGTATAGGGTGGTTGCATGGAGTATAGTGCGGTGCAGAGAGTATAGCGGGGTGCAGAGCTGTGGTGATGCCATTTTATCTGTAGTATTAGTCCCTGGTGTTTTGCTCTAGGCGTTCCCTCACGTCTCACAGTCCCAGGTTCAGGAATCTATTTGTCTGGTCTGGTTTCCCCTCCTCCATTAAAGGGGTTGTCTTACTAAGTGGCATTTATCATGTAGAGAAAGTGAATACAAGCCACTTACTAATGTAATGTGATTCTCCATATTGCTTCCTTTGCTGGCTGGATTCATTTTTCCATCACATTATACACTGCTTGTTTCCATGGTTACAGACCACCCTGCAATCCATCAGTGGTGGCCGTGCTTGCACAATATAGGAAAAAACTAAAGCCTGTATGCGCTCCCATGGTCCCGGTCACCAGAGAGGCTGACGCTTTTTCCCACAGTGTGCAAGCACGGCCACCACTGATGGATTGCAGGGTGGTCTGTAACCATGGAAACGAGCAGTGTATAATGTGATGGAAAAATGAATCCAGCCAGCAAAGGAAGCAATATGGAGAATCACAATACATTAGTAAGTGGCTTGTACTCACTTTCTCTACAGGATAAATGCCACTTACTGAGGTGAGAGGACCCCTTTAATGCCCGTGATTTGCGTTCTTTCACTGCGGTTATGAAGTATGTCAACTGCGGCACAATGAGGTATTAAATTGCTGCTGCCCCCTACCCGGGTACACGGGGTCACCACTGGCGTGGTGGAGATAAGGTAAACTGGGGCAGATATTTGGTTGCCCTCCTCTCGGCTCCGCTGCTGGGGCGTTTATTAATTGAATTGTGACAATGATGAGGGTTGTGGTTCTTGTTATCGCTGTCTCAGCTGAACATGCTGACGACTCCCTCCCCCCGGAGACGGTAACACTGCAGAACCCTGTAATCCGCAGCTAATTTCTGGCAGCCACTCGATAGCAGGCCTGGTATTGACGGGGACGGCTGTGATTAAGGCTCCGCTCAATAGAGAGCTCTCCGGCTGATAACTGCGAGCGCCGAGCGCGGCCCGGGGTCGATATCTGCTTATAGGGATATGATTAGGATGCTGCCAGATACTCAGGGACAGCGTATTCCTAGACAGGGACCCGAAAGACAGTGTCCTATCTGATGGGAGTAATCCTAGGATTACTCACATTAATATTCCCCTGAGCAATGATAGTTCCAGTAATAGTGAAAAATAATATCCTAATCATACTATCCTGAGCATGATACTCCTAATAATACTCCCCCTGAATAATTATAATCCTAATGATACTCCTAATAATACGATCCTGAGCGATGATACTCCTCCTAATAATACACCCCTGAGAAATAATACTCCCCTAAGCAATGATACTTCCAGTAATACTTCCTTAAAAAATCATCTCCTAATAATACTCACCCTGAATAATTATAATCCTAATGATACTTCCTTGAAGAATGATACTCCTAATAATACTCCCCCTGAATAATTATAAACCTAATGATATTACTAATAATACTATCCTGAGCAGGATACTCCTAATAAAACTCCCCCTGAATAATTATAATCCTAATGATACTCCTAATAATACTATCCTGAGTGATGATACTCCTCCTAATAATACACCCCTGAGAAATAATACTCCCCTAAGCAATGATACTTCCAGTAATACTTCCTTAAAAAAATCATCTCCTAATATTACTCCCCCTGAACAATGATACTCCTAATAATATTCCCTCTGAATAATTATAATCCTAACGATACTATCCTGAGCATGATACTCCTAATAATATTCCCCCTGAATAATTATAATCTTAATGATATTCCTAATAATACTATCCTGAGCGATGATACTCCTCCTAATAATACACCCCTGATAAATGATACTCCCAGGAATACTCCCCTAAGCAATGATACTTCCAGTAATACTTCCATGAAAAATCATCTCCTAATAATACTCCCCCTGAATAATTATAATCCTAATGATACTTCCTTGAATTAATACTCCCCCTGAACAATGATACTCCTAATAATGCTCCCTCTGAATAATTATAATCCCATTGGTACTATCCTGAGCATAATACTCCTAATAATACTCCCCCTGAATAATTATAATCTTAATGATACTCCCCTTAGTACTCCACTGAACAATGCTACTCCTAATAATACTACCCTGAGCATTGATACTCCTATTAATATTCCCCCTGACTATATATAATCTTAATGATAATCCCCTGAGTGGTGATACTCCTCTTCATAATACTTCCCCGAGAAATTATACTTTCAGGAAAACTCCCCTAAGCAATGATAGTTCCATTAATACTACTTGAAACATTTTACTTCTAATACTTCCCTGAATAATTCTAATTCTAATGATACTCCCCTGAACAATGATACTCCCAGTAATGCTCCCCTGAATAATGATACTCCTAGTAATACTCCCCTAAATAATGATACTCTTAATAATTCTCCCTTTAACAAAGATACCCCCATTAATACTCATCTGAACAATATTATTCCCAGTAATACCCCCTCAAAAATTATACTTCCAGTAATGCTTCTATGAGCAATAATATTCCCAGAAATACTCCCTTAAACCATGAAAGCCCTAATAATACTTCTCTGAATAATGATATTCCTAATAATGTTCCTCTGAACAATGATGCTCCTTATAAAAGTCCCCTGAACAATCATACCCCCAGTAATACTCTTTTGAACAATTATTCCCCCAGTAATGCTTCCCTGAACAGTGACACTCAAAATAATGCTCCTCTGAACAATGATACCCCCATTAATACACACTTGAACAATAACTTCCCTGAACAATTACACCTAGTTATACTACCCTGAACAATTTTTTTTCAAGCAGTACCCCCTTAAGAAATCAAATTCCCAGTATAACTACCCTGAAAAATGATACTTCTAGTAATATTCCCCTGGACAGTGATACTCCTAGTAACACTCCTCTAGACAATGATACACTTAGGGCTGTTTCACACGAGCGGATGCCGTGCGTGACATCCGCTGCGTGAATGACAGCCAAGACCCGATGCAGACTGCAGAGACACGGAGCATTAACATGACTGATAATGCTCTGTGCCTCTCTGTGACCGCTTTACTACGAAATCACGGTGACAACTTTATCTCACTGTGATTTCGTAGTAAAGAGATCACAGAGAGGCACGGAGCATTATCAGTCATGTTAATGCTCCGTGTCTCTGCAGTCTGCATCGGGTCTTGGCTGTCATTCACGCAGCGGATGTCACGCACGGCATCCGCTCGTGTGAAACAGCCCTTAGTATTACTCCTGTTTGGATCATTATACTCCCTGTAATATCCCTGTGATCAATTATGCTCCCAGTAATATTCCTCTGCAGGAAAGAATGGACAATGGTACTCCTAGTAATAATCCCCAAACATTGAAAGGGCTCATGCACACGACCGTATGTATTTTGCAGTCTGCAAAAAACAGATCCGCAAAAAATACCGATGACATATGTGTGCATTCCGTATTTTGCGGAACAGAACAGCTGGCCCCGAATAGAATCCTTGTCCGTGATGCGGACAATAATAGGACATGTTCTATTTTTTGGCGGAACGGAAATAGGGCTAACGGAAACGGGATGCACACGGAGTACCTTCCATTTTTTGCGGACCCATTGAAATTAATGGTTCCGCATACGATCCGCCAAAAAAAACAGAACGGATACGGAAATAAAATACATTTGTGTGCATGAACCCTAACAGTGTTCAGTGGACAATGATACTCCCAGTAATACTCCTCTGTGAACAAAGATACCCCACTAATAATCCTCGGTGCTCAATGATACTCCCATTAATACTTCTTTGCAAAGATATTGATCGATGCTGTATGAATCCATAATATGGCCATAGCCTCTACCTCTGCAGGCTATGTTATGGAAGTATTCCAGAGGCATTACTGTATATATCATGGAGTACCTACAGCTTCGTCATACAGAACCCCTGCCCTGCAGGATCTAGTATGAAATGGATACTGGGCGCCAGTCTGATAGACTTTAATGTGGTCGGAGGGCATTCTGGTATTTGTGGTGGCAAGCAGTGATAGGTCACAATCTCCTGGTGCCAAGGCCAGGGTATGAAGAATGCTGCCCCCCATTGCGGCACCTGTCACACAGTGATAATGTGTTCCAACGTGACAGACCACCATTGCACATTACTTCCTGAAACCAGTATCAGCAGCTGACACCAGTGTAGCTGTAGGGTGTGGTTGTCACACCCAGGCCCTGCACTATACACCAGTGTTATAAATGGCTTGTGATAGGACTTGCAAAAGTTTCTACACCCCCTCATTGAAGGAGGTACTATACCCCACACATGACAGGATTAGATACCTGGGCTTGGCGTGTGCATCTAAAATATGTACGTCCTGGCATCACCTAGCCGGTGTGGCCTGCAGGATCCGATACTCAGTGCTTTGATACTGTTCTGACCCTTCAATAACACCCGCAGCCTTGGCACCTGGGGGGTTAATCCGGGGGAAGCAGCGGTTTTAATAAGGCCGCGGTACATTAATTAGGGCTATTACCAGCCGCTTGTCTTGGCTCACAATAAACTGCGAGGAGGAAGGAAAAGCAAAGAGGAAAAAATGACTTAATTAAAAGCGGAGAGAGGAACGTAATTAGTGTGAGTAAGGATGGGGGGAGGGGGTCAGAGACTAATTTACAGTTAATAGCGCTATCAGAACAAGTATAAACAGAGGGAGATCTGCCCATCTGGTCCGGGCGCCAGCAGCGAACAGCTGGGCTCCAACATCGCAGCCTGCAAAATCTAACTAACCCTATACTGATCTGATGTAAGCAGAATGCGAGCCCTCAGCCTGGCCCATCTGGACTACTGTAACCTAAAATACTATAGACAGGTATAATGAAAACAAGTCCTCAGCCCTGCCCATCTGGACTACTTTAACCTAAAATAATATAGACATGTATATAGAATACGAGTCCTCAGCTCTGCCCATGTGGACTACTATAGCCTAAAATAATATAGATAGGTATATAGAAAATGAGTCCTCAGCTCTGCCCATCTGGACTACTGTAACCTAAAATAATATAGACAGGTATAATGAAAACAAGTCCTCAGCCTGGCCCATCTGGACTACTATAGCCTAAAATAATATAGACATGTATATAGAATACGAGTCCTCAGCTCTGCCCATCTGGACTACTATAGCCTAAAATAATATAGACAGGTATATAGAATACGAGTCCTCAGCTCTGCCCATCTGGACTACTGTAACCTAAAATAATATAGACAGGTATAATGAAAACAAGTCCTCAGCTCTGCCCATCTGGACTACTGTAACCTAAAATAATATAGACATGTATATAGAATACGAGTCCTCAGCTCTGCCCATGTGGACTACTATAGCCTAAAATAATATAGACATGTATATAGAATACGAGTCATCAGCCCTGCCCATCTGGACTACTATAGCCTAAGATACTATAGACAGGTATATAGAATACGAGTCCTCATCTCTGCCCATCTGGACTACTATAGCCTAAAATAATATAGACATGTATATAGAATACGAGTCATCAGCTCTGCCCATCTAGACTACTATAGCCTAAGATACTATAGACAGGTATATAGAATACGAGTCCTCATCTCTGCCCATCTGGACTACTATAGCCTAAAATAATATAGATAGGTATATAGAAAATGAGTCCTCAGCTCTGCCCAGCTGGACTACTGTAACCTAAAATAATATAGACATGTATATAGAATACGAGTCCTCAGCCCTGCCCATCTAGACTACTGTAACCTAAGATACTATAGACAGGTATATAGAATACGAGTCCTCATCTCTGCCCATCTGGACTACTATAGCCTAAAATAATATAGATAGGTGTATATAATACGAGTCCTCAGCCCTGCCCATCTGGACTACTGTAACCTAAAATACTATAGACAGGTATATAGAAAATGAGTCCTCAGCTCTGCCCATGTGGACTACTATAGCCTAAAATAATATAGACATGTATATAGAATACAAGTTCTCAGCTCTGTCCATCTGGACTACTATAGCCTAAAATAATATAGACATGTATATAGAATACGAGTCCTCAGCTCTGTCCATCTGGACTACTATAGCCTAAAATAATATAGACATGTATATAGAATACGAGTCCTCAGCAATGCCAATCTGGACTACTATAGCCTAAAATAATATAGATAGGTGTATATAATACAAGTTCTCAGCCCTGCCCATCTAGAGTACTGTAGCTTAAAATACTATAGACAGGTATATAGAAACTGAGTCCTCAGCTCTGCCCATCTGGACTACAATAGCCTAAAATAATATAGACATGTATATAGAATACGAGTCCTTAGCTCTGCCCATCTGGACTACTATAGCCTAAAATAATATAGACATGTATATAGAATACTAGTCCTCAGCTCTGCCCATCTGGACTACTATAGCCTTAAATAATATAGACATGTATATAGAATACTAGTCCTCAGCTCTGCCCATCTGGACTACTATAGCCTAAAATAATATAGATAGGTGTATAGAATACGAGTCCTCAGACCTGCTTATCACTACTCTAGCCTAAAATAATATCAACAGGTATACACAATACTAATCGTCAGCCCGACCCATCTGGACTACTGTAACCTAAGATACTATAGATAGGTAAACAGAATACGAGTCCTCAGCCTGGCCGTTCTGGACTACTGTAACCTAACATTCTATAGACAGGTATATAGAATATGAGTCCTCAGTCCCTCCCATCTGGACTACTGTAACCTAAGATACTATAGACAGGTATATAGAATACAAGTCCTCAGACCTGCTTATCACTACTCTAGCCTAAAATAATATCAACAGGTATATACAATACTAATCGTCAGCCCGACCCATCTGGACTACTGTAACCTAAGATACTATAGATAGGTAAACAGAATACGAGTCCTCAGCCTGGCCGTTCTGGACTACTGTAACCTAACATTCTATAGACAGGTATATAGAATATGAGTCCTCAGTCCCTCCCATCTGGACTACTGTAACCTAAGATACTATAGACAGGTATATAGAATACGAGTCCTCATCTCTGCCCATCTGGACTACTATAGCCTAAAATAATATAAATAGTTGTATATAATACGAGTCCTCAGCCCTGCCTATCTGGACTACTATAGCCTAAAATAATATAGACATATATATAGAATACGAGTCCTCAGCTCTGCCCATCTGGACTACTGTAACCTAAAATACTATAGACAGGTATATAGAAAACGAGTCCTCAGCTCTGCCCATCTGGACTACTATAGCCTAAAATAATATAGACATGTATATAGAATACGAGTCCTCAGCTCTGTCCATCTGGACTACTATAGCTTAAAATAATATAGACATGTATATAGAATACGAGTCCTTAGCTCTGCCCATCTGGACTACTATAGCCTAAAATAATATAGACATGTATATAGAATACTAGTCCTCAGCTCTGCCCATCTGGACTACTATAGCCTAAAATAATATAGATAGGTGTATAGAATACGAGTCCTAAGACCTGCTTATCACTACTCTAGCCTAAAATAATATCAACAGGTATATACAATACTAGTCGTCAGCCCGACCCATCTGGACTACTGTAACCTAAGATACTATAGATAGGTAAACAGAATACGAGTCCTCAGCCTGGCCGTTCTGGACTACTGTAACCTAACATTCTATAGACAAGTATATAGAATATGAGTCCTCAGCCCCTCCCATCTGGACTACTGTAACCTAAGATACTATAGACAGGTATATAGAATATGAGTCCTCCACTTGTCTTATCTGGACTACTGTAGCCTGAAATAATATAGATAGGTACAGTACAGACCAAAAGTTCGGACACACCTTCTCATTCAAAGAGTTTTCTTTATTTTCATGACTATGAAAATTGTAGATTCACACTGAAGGCATCAAAACTATGAATTAACACATGTGGAATTATATACATAACAAAAAAGTGGGAAACAACTGAAAATATGTCATATTCTAGGTTCTTCAAAGTAGCCACCTTTTGCTTTGATTACTGCTTTGCACACTCTTGGCATTCTCTTGATGAGCTTCAAGAGGTAGTCACCTGAAATGGTCTTCCAACAGTCTTGAAGGAGTTCCCAGAGATGCTTAGCACTTGTTGGCCCTTTTGCCTTCACTCTGCGGTCCAGCTCACCCCAAACCATCTCGATTGGGTTCAGGTCCGGTGACTGTGGAGGCCAGGTCATCTGGCGCAGCACCCCATCACTCTCCTTCATGGTCAAATAGCCCATACACAGCCTGGAGGTGTGTTTGAAATAAATGATGTGTGAGAATGTGTGTAAAAGGTGTGAAAAATAAATGATGGTCCAACTAAACGCAAACCGGATGGAATAGCATGCCGCTGCAAGATGCTGTGGTAGCCATGCTGGTTCAGTATGCCTTCAATTTTGAATAAATCCCCAACAGTGTCACCAGCAAAGCCCCCCCACACATCACACCTCCTCCTCCATGCTTCACGGTGGGAACCAGGCATGTAGAGTCCATCTGTTCACCTTTTCTGCGTCGCACAAAGACACGGTGGTTGGAACCAAAGATCTCAAATTTGGACTCATGAGACCAAAGCACAGATTTCCACTGGTCTAATGTCCATTCCTTGAGTTCTTTAGCCCAAACAAGTCTCTTCTGCTTGTTGCCTGTCCTTAGCAGTGGTTTCCTAGCAGATATTCTACCATGAAGGCCTGATTCACACAGTCTCCTCTTAACAGTTATTCTAGAGATGTGTCTGCTGCTAGAACTCTGTGTGGCATTGACCTGGTCTCTAATCTGAGCTGCTGTTAACCTGCGATTTCTGAGGCTGGTGACTCGGATGAACTTATCCTCCGCAGCAGAGGTGACTCTTGGTCTTCCTTTCCTGGGGCGGTCCGCATGTGAGCCAGTTTCTTTGTAGCGCTTGATGGTTTTTGTGACTGCACTTGGGGACACTTTCAAAGTTTTCCCAATTTTTCGGACTGACTGACCTTCATTCCTTAAAGTAATGATGGCCACTCGTTTTTCTTTACTTAGCTGCTTTTTTCTTGCCATAATACAAATTCTAACAGTATATTCAGTAGGACTATCAGCTGTGTATCCACCTGACTTCTCCACAACGCAACTGATGGTCCCAGCCCCATTTATAAGGCAAGAAATCCCACTTATTAAACCTGACAGGGCACACCTGTGAAGTGAAAGCCATTTCAGGTGACTACCTCTTGAAGCTCAACAAGAGAATGCCAAGAGTGTGCAAAGCAGTAATCAAAGCAAAAGGTGGCTACTTTGAAGAACCTAGAATATGACATATTTTCAGTTGTTTCACACTTTTTTGTTATGTATATAATTCCACATGTGTTAATTCATAGTTTTGATGCCTTCAGTGTGAAGCTACAATTTTCATAGTCATGAAAATAAAGAAAACTCTTTGAATGAGAAGGTGTGTCCAAACTTTTGGTCTGTACTGTATATAGAATACGAGTCCTCAGCCCTGCCTATCTAGACTAGTGTAATCTAAAATACTATAGACAGGTATATAGAATACATTCCCTCAGCCCAGCCCATCTGGACTACTGTAACCTAAAATAATATAGACAGGTATATAGAATAGAAGCCCTCAGCCCTGCCTATCTGGACTACTATAACCTAAAATAATATAGACAGGTATATACAGAATAAAGGCCCTTGGCCCAGCCTATTTGGCCTACTGTAATCTAGGATAATATAGACAGGTATATGGAATAGAAGTCCTCAGCCCGGTCCATCTAGACTATTGTAACCTGATATAATATAGACAGGTATATAGCATACAAGCCCTCATCCTTGCCCATCTGGACTACTGTAACCTAAAATAATATAGACAGCAATATAGAAAACAAGCCTTTAGCCAGGCCCATTGGGGCTACTCTAACCTACCTCTATATAGGTATTTAAAAAATAATTTCTATCTGTCTGTTCTTTATGCACAGCCAAACTACTGGACTGATCTGCACCACATTTGGCACATAGGTACATCGGGTATCTGAGAAGGTTTTCATAAAGGTCCCAGCTCTCTACGATGTACGGTTCTTGAGATATTCACAAAAAAAGTATTGGCCAATAGGAGCTCGCAGCTTCATATATACAGTCACATGACCCTTATTAGCCAATAAAAGCTCACGGGTCCTTCAGTCTTGACATATACACAGTTTTACAGCAGGTTTCCATGATAACTTATAGGTCACTGTTAAGGGGGCAGGATGCTGTGGGGGTCACATTTTAAAGAGTGGGGTGCTGTGAGGGGATCACTGTTAAGGGGGTGGTGTGCTGTGGGGGGTCTCTGTTAAGGGGGCAGGGTGCTGTCGAGGTCATATTTTAAAGGGCGGAGTGCTGTGAGGGGGTCACTGTTAAGGGGTGGGCTGCTGTGGGGGAATCTTTGTTAAGGGGGTGGGCTGCTGTGGAGGTTAATGTTAAGGGGGCGGAGCTCTGTGGAGGTCACTGTTAAAGGGGTTGTCCTAGTTATTTTTTTGTTCTTTGTATGTTTCTCTAACTAATCAAATGTAACAGCTTTACCATGCACTTACTGCATCTGTAGTTGCTTCTTTTTTAGATTTCACTGCGGGTCACGTGACCTGTGATGTCAGCTTCTCTCCCTGCTCTGATGATGTTTTGTGCATAAGCCTGAGAGAGCAGATCTGTGTCTGTACACCAGACGTCACTGTGCTGGCCACACCTCCCTGCTCTGCCTTCTGCTGCTGCTGTCTGCCCTGTGTCTCCCTCCCACTGGATACTACAGGAAAGATTAACCCCTTCAGGAGCACAGACTCAGGGCTGAAGGCTTAACTGAGTAGCTGCATGCTGTGAGGAGACAAATGCTGGGCACAGGAGCTGACAAAGGAGTTCTGCAGAACATTGCACAAGAACAGGTAGGGGGAAGATTCTGTGTGTATCAGCAGTGTCATTGTACAGCTGGGACTTGTAGTCCTACACATACAACATGCTGCTGAGTATCCCAGCAGGCTGACATGTCACTCAGGGCAGACTTATTCACTCCCTTAGCAGAGCAGGGGGAGGGGCAGAGATTGTTGTTATTGCAGGTAAACAAAGGGCCAGAAGAGAACCACGGAAATGAGGAAATATAATTTTTTTAACCTAAAACTTGCTTAACTCAGTTATATATTGCTGCCCATCAGATTTACAGTGCTTTATATTTTTTTTTCATAATTCGGACAACCCCTTTAAGGGGTAGACCGCTGTAGAGGGTCACTGTTAAGGTGGTGGGTTACTGTGTAGGTAACTTTTAAGAGTGTGGGCCGCTGAGGAGGTCACTGTTAATGAAGGTGGGGAGGTGTGGAGGTCACTATTAAGGGGTGGAGTGCTGTGGAGGTCACCGTTAATGAAGGTGGGGAGGTGTGGAGGTCACTATTAAGGGGTGGGGTGCTGTGGAGGTCACTGTTAATGAGGGTGGGGAGGTGTGGAGGTCATTGTTAAGAGGGCAAGCACTGTGGAGGTAACTGTTAAGGGGGTGGTGTGCTGTGGAGGTCACTGTTATGGGGTGGGGTGCTGTGGAGGTCACTGTTATGGGGTGGGGTGCTGTGGAGGTCACCGTTAATGAAAGTGGGGAGGTGTGGAGGTTACTGTTAAGGGGGCAAGCACTGTGGAGGTAACTGTTAAGGGGGTGGTGTGCTGTGGAGGTCACTGTTATGGGGTGGTGTGCTGTGGAGGTCACTGTTATGGGGTGGTGTGCTGTGGAGGTCACTGTTATGGGGTGGGGCACTGTGGAGGTCACCGTTAATGAAGGTGGGGAGGTGTGGAGGTCACTATTAAGGGGTGGGGTGCTGTGGAGGTCACTGTTAATGAGGGTGGGGAGGTGTGGAGGTCACTGTTAAGGGGGCAAGCACTGTGGAGGTAACTGTTAAGGGGGTGGTGTGCTGTGGAGGTCACTGTTATGGGGTGGGGTGCTGTGGAGGTCACCGTTAATGAAGGTGGGGAGGTGTGGAGGTCACTGTTAAGGGGGCAAGCACTGTGGAGGTAACTGTTAAGGGGGTGGTGTGCTGTGGAGGTCACTGTTAAGAGGGCAGGGTGCTGTGGGGGGGTTACTGTTAAGGGGGTGGGCTGCTATGGCGGTCACATTTCAAGGCGGCGGGCTGCTGTGAGGTCAATGTTAAGGGGGTAGCGCACTGTAGAGGTCATTGTTAAGGGGGTGGGGCTCTGTGGAGGTCACTGTTATGGGGTGGTGTGCTGTGGAGGTCACCGTTAATGAAGGTGGGGAGGTCACCGTTAAGGGGGAAACTGTGGATCTCTTTCAATTACACTCAAACAGTAAATGAAATAATTGGACTGTACCCGCAGAGCGGCGTCCTCCTCCTGCCGGTAACAAGGACAGGTGTGCGGCCTCCAGCCCGGCCATTAGACCACTGGGCTGCAGTGTGAGATGATGAGGATTGTAGTGTGCGTCTCCGAGACTGTGGCGCACTTGGCTCAGACACCTCCTACATGAGAGGACTCCCGGATTATCACCCGGCAGGATGTGTCACTTTATTGTAACTGAGTTTATATAAGGGTATTGATTGCTAAGTGACCCTTGACCCTACAATAACGCATCCCATTCTGCGCCCTCCCCACCCCCTCCCAGTTGTCATGACGAGGCCCCTGCGAATCTCATCAATAGTCAGGTCTGTTAACCCCTTCCTGGTATGACAGCAGTTAATGAAGACTGGAAGCTCTTGAGGGGTCAGTACCTGCCACGTGGTGATGGGGGACGAAGTAACACCCCAGCCATGGTGCCGTGGGGGGCCCAAAAACCGTCACCAAAGAATGGCACATGGTTGGTGGGGGCCCTGGAACATTTTGCATTCGGGCCCCAGAGTTTCAAGTTATGCCTCACAAGTATGTGTCACCAGTCCTGAGTTCTGATTGGCTGCGGCAATGTTCACTCTCCAGGAAGGCAAGGGTTAAAGAGTCAACGTAATGGGGAGCGGGGCGTAAAGGCGCCAAACTGAGGGATTTTCACAAGCAAATGAGATTTTTAACACTCATGTCCAGATTATCTACTGCAAGGGGGAGGGGGTGCTCTGTTATGTAGCAGAGCTGGGTTTGCGCACTTTTATTTAAATGCTACAAAAAGTTACAATTAACTGACCCCTGGCATACAGGATATAGTGCCGCGCTATAGGAGGCGCGGAGGTCCAGCATTTATATGGTTTTCATGGGTTTTCCCCACTGCTCATGTGGGATTAGATCATGAGCTCTTGGGGACAGGAATGAGAGGCGGGGACAAAGGTGAGTGATACATCATGTGTCAGAAAAGGGAGCGGACAAGGATGATGGGAGTGATCATCTGTATACACTGCTACAGGCAATATGTGACATAAATAACTCTATTAGCATCCTGGACTCTGCTGCCACCTGCTGCACACTGCAGGTACTACAGGCACCGCAGGGAGGACTACTGTTGTGGAGCAGTCCTGGAGCCAAGGGTGAAAGGATGAAAACTGTCTCACAGCTGAGGTTTGTTACAGTGTAGTAAAGGAATCCTCTGTGCGCTAATAGGAGCTATAGTGCAACAATAAGTGCCCCGTCAATTTTTTTTTTTAAAGATTTTGGATATAAAGATATCAGGTATAAAAATGACCAAAACCGTTCCCTCTGGTATTCTGTGATGGTGGGCTGCCCTGCAGGAATCAGGTTCCTATTTTCCTGTAGCTAAATACCTCTATCTCCCCCACCATGCTTTACACTGCATGTATCAGATTCAGCTGTTCCTGTAGCTACATACCTCTATCTCCTCCACCATACTTTACACTGCAGGTGTCAGGTTCTTATTTTCCTGCAGCTAAATACCTCTATCTCCCCCACCATGCTTTACACTGCATGTATGATTCCAATGTTCCTGTAGCCACATACCTCTATCTCCTCCACCATACTTTACACTGCAGATGTCAATTTCCTCTGTTCCTGTAGCTACGTACTGAAATCTCCTCCACCATGCTTTACATTGCAGGTACTAGGTTCCACTTTTCCTGTTGCTACATACCTCTATCTCCTCCACCATGCTTTACACTACAGGTATCAGATGCGACTTTTCCTGTATATACATACCTATATCTCCCCCACCATACTTTACACTGCATGTGTTAGATTCCACTGTTCCTGTAGCTACATACCTCTATTTTCTCCACCATGCTTTACACTGCAGGTCTCAGGTTCCTCTATTCTTGTAGCTACATACTGTTATCTCCTTCTGCTGTTCCTGTAGCTACATACTTCTATCTCCTCCACCATTTTTTACACTGCAGGTATCAAGTTCCTATTTTCCTGTTGCTACATACCTCCATTTCCTCCACCATGCTTTACACTGCATGTATCAGGTTCCTCTGTTCCTGTAGCTGCATACTTCTATCTTCTCCACCATGCTTTACACTGCATGTATCAGGTTCTTCTGTTCCTGTAGCTACATACTTCTATCTTTTTCACCATGCTTTACACTGCAGGTGTCAGGTTCCCCAGTTCCTGTAGCAGCGTAATTCTACCTCCCCACCATGCTTTACACTGCAGGTATCAGGTTCCTCTGTTCCTGTAGCTACATACTTCTATATCCTCCACCATGCTTTACACTGCAGGTATCAGGTTCCTCTGTTCCTGTAGCTACATACTTCTATTTTCTCCACCATGCTTTACACTGCAGGTATCAGGTTCCCCTGTTCCTGTAGCTACATACTTCTATCTTCTCCACCATGCTTTACACTGCAGGTATCAGGTCCGTCTCTTCCGGTAGCTACATACTTATATCTTTTCCACCATGCTTTACACTGCAGATGTCAGGTTCCCCAGTTCCTGTAGCAACGTAACTCTACCTCCTCCACCATGCTTTACACTGCATGTATCAGATTTCTCTATTTCTGTAGCTACATTACTCTGTCTCCTCCACCATGCTTTACACTGCAGGTACCAGGTTCTCTTGTGATTGTGGCCACATTGCTCTATCTCTGCTGTCTCTGTCTAGAGCACATTGTTCCAGAAGACCTGCTGTGCTGTAGGGGTCCATGGGTAATCTTTTAGACTTCCTCTGGTGTTTCTCCTGCACAGTGGTGGTCTCCTCCTGGCTTCTCCCATGTCTCATGTCCTTGGATAGTGTTGGTCTCCTGCCCCCATGTAGATGTCATGTGTGTCCCTCTCTCTGATGGTCGCCTCCTGCACTGTGACCTCAGTAGTGGTGAGAGCTTCCTGTAGGTCCAAGGATAAAGTTCTTGTTTCTTTGTCTTCCAGCATCTTGTGTTCTCTGACTGACCTCCTTGGATGGTGTTGGTCTCCTGGTCCCCATGTTGAAGTTATATGTGCAGCTCTCTGTAAGGGTCGCCTCCTGCCCTGTGACCTCAGTGGTGGTGAGAGCTTCTTTTAGGCCCCGGGTGGAAGCTCTGGCTCCTGAGGGCCCCCATACACATTAGTGTATTTTCGGCAGATCCCGCAGAGAACGGCAGGTTCGGCCAGCAGTCTAATGTGTGTGGGGAGCTCCCGACTCTACTCTAATGTTGGGGTAGAGAAGGATATTTTCGCCCAATCCTTTGGTTCTCTCGGGAGATAAACCACCGCCAGAGATGTCAGCGGCTTTCGGTGGAGCCAAACATGTATGCCATACCTCCCAACCGTCCCAGATCCGGCGGGACAGTCCTGGATTTCAGTGTCTGTCCCGCTATCCCGGAACAGCCTAGGTATGTGCCACTCTCAGCTGATTGTGATGGTGAAGCAGGAGCCGTCCTCTCCCCACTTCACCATTCCTCTCAGCTGAGCTGTGATCATCGGAGGAACCAGGTGAGCATTTACTTTATTTTTTATTTTTTTTACTTCCTGTGAAGGGGGCACATCTGGGCATATCTACCTTAAAGGGGGCACATATCTTGGCATAACTGCAGTGAGGGGACATATCTAGGCATAACTACTGTAAAGGGGGCACAATGTGGGCATAACCACTATGAGGGGCACAATGTGTGTGGGGGGGGGGCACCCTGTGGGCATTACTACTATGTGCTGGCACAAAGGGGGAATAATTACTATATGGGGGCATTAAGGGGACTGGGTGTGTATAGTTATGCTTTGGCGGAGTTAGAGGTGTGGCCTAGTATGAAAAAGATTGCCGCAGCGCACTGCACACACCGCACATGTTGTCCCTCTTTGCAATTTTCTAAAGTTTAAAGGTTTATGTGCGAGGGAATCAGGAGAGAGAGCTGTCAGCAGAAGAATTGCCAACAGCTATTGAATGTTATGGTGACCTTCCTGCACTTTGTGTTCTCCAGCTGATTTTCCTGGACAGTAATGGTCTTCTTCTGGCTCCCCCATGTAGATGTCATGTGTGCATCTTCTCTCTACTGGTCACCTCCTTTAGTGTGACCTCAGTAGTGGTGAGAGCTTCCTGTAGGTCCAGGGATGAGGTTTTGGCTTCTTAGAGATGTCTCCAGCATCTTATGTTCTCCAGCTGATCTTCCTGGATAGTAGTGGTCTCCTTCTAGCTCCCTCATGTAGATGTCATGTGTGCATCTTCTCTCTAATGGTCGCCTCCTTCAGTGTGACCTCAGTAGTGGTGAGAGCTTCCTGTAGGTCCCAGGATGAAGTTTTAGCTTCTTAGAGACATCGTCCTGCACCTTGTGTTCTTTGTCTGATTTTCCTGAACAGTAGTGGTCTCCTACTGGCTCCCCCATGTAGATGTCATGTGTGTGTCTTCTCTCGAATGGTCTCCTCCTTCACTGTGACTTTAGTAGAGGTGAGAGCTTCCTGTAGGTACTGGGGATTAATTTCTGCTTTCTTATAGACCTCTTCTCTGGCTGATCTTCCTGGACAGTGGTTGTCTCCTCCTGGCACTCCCATGTAGATGGTCGCCTCCTGAACTGTGACCTCAGTAGTGGTGAGTGCTTCCTGTAGGTCCTGGGATAAAGTTTTGGCTTCTTAAAAATGTCTTCAGCATCTTGTGTTCTCTGACTGATCTTTATGGAAAGTGGTGGTCTCCTCCTGGCACCCATATGTAGATGTCATGTGCAGTGTCCCAGGGGGTCAGTAGTGTATGCTGGGCTTTGTAGTGCAGATTGACCCACTAACCTGGGATCCACTGTCGTCTTCAATGGGGCAGATACTGGAACAGGCAGGTGATTAAAAGTTCGTGACGCCAGTGTCAATTAAACGGTGACACGCCGTGTATGATATTGTAGAAGAATGAAGCAAGCACAGGATAACCAACAAAAACTGGAACTTTACTGAATATCAGTTATAATCATACATGGACGCAGTTGGGAGCGTCGTTCCTTAGAAGACAGTTGGTTTCTATTTGAATACAGGTGGTTCTTAGAAGTACAGAATGGCCGGTCTTAGCAATGTTCTTTACAGAGTGTTAATTACAGGAGATGCAGTACAGGCGGCTTGCACACTATTCCTGACTGGTCCTGAACATGTGACTTATTCTCCAAGGTCTAATGCCCTATAGCTGGCGTACCCTTGAAGCTGTCTTTATATAGTACCTCCTCTGTTATCTTGAGTACCTCTTGCTTTATCTGATCGGCCTCTGTGGTATTCTGTGTCCTGGCTGGTGCTTATGATGTTTCAGCTAAACGGATGATGACTCAGGAGGGGAACCTTTTCCTTGGATCCGGAACCCGGTTACAGGGCCTTTACCACCCTCTCCTAGTCGGCAGGCTTCAGGCCTGCGCTCCTCTCACAGGCCCATAGCCTTGACTTTACTCAGACACAGGATCATCTCTGACTCCTTCTCCCACTGTCTGCCTGCTTACTACTTCCTGACTGGGCCTTATATAGACTAGGGCTCCCTAGCTCCCTCTAGTGACTCAGAGCTGGAATAACACCCTAGCCGGCCTGCACATGCACGTTTCACAGTAACAGGAAAATACATAGCAGTACATTGACAAGATGTTCTATACCAACCTCCCCTTAAATACAGGGGGAACGACAATACCCAAGTGACCCTTCTGTAGTGACGGGGTATTACTCTCCCGTACACTACATACCCCGCTGCTTTAAGCTGAGTACGACCTCGTACTCCATCAGGGCCCGCCCAACTGGAATCATGACCTGAAATAGAGAAAGACACATGCATGCATACATATATGTCATTTACACTCTTATCAGACCCAATTGGCAAAGGTGAAGTGCGGTGACAAGGGGCGTCGTTCTCTTCTTCTCAGGATAGTGAGTGGAACGGGGGCGCTGACCTGGCACAGCGTGATGTTTAAAGAACCAGGATAGTCCATGACAATAAATAAGTCCATAGTAAAATCAACCTCTCAGAGGCTTGCACATAGGAAGTCCATCTCTGGGCACATAGACGTGAATAAAAACCGGTTATTAAATACTGTCAGCAGCACATATATAAAATGACAATACAGGACTCTAACAATACCAGGGCCATGTTATCCTGGCAAGTCCTGTTTACCCTTTAAAATAGTGCTGACATAAAAATGTCTTTTCAACCTGAAATGGGGGTAAAAAGGGGTAAAATGGTGCAAAACTAAAGGCACAACCGGGATTTTAGCAGCAGGCCGGATGTCTCGCAAACAACATGGGCAGGCTGGGAGCTGTAGTTCACAGTGGCTATTTCACTTAGTCATAATGCCACCAGCCGTGTATAACTGGCAGCGAGCTTCACCAGCTCTGCCAACTGGAGGGACAAAACGGCCATTAGGGAGACAGACATGCAGAAAGGCCTACTCACAGACGAGTGTCATATTCTTCCTCTGATGAAGAGTCGATGAACGGAACTTGCAGCAACTGTTCAGGCCTAGCCGGCCATATCTGGAAACCATCCCCTCTGACGATCTTTAAAGGGGGAGGCTTGTCCTTCATTGCCTCCATCTCGGCATCCGTCCTGGGAAACGGGATACATTGCACGCATCCCTGCGTACCCGAGGTCCTCCACCCAGTACACTCTTTTGCGTAGAGCCTCTATGTCAGCCTTGGTGCAGGTCATCGGGGCTACCGGAGGTCCGGTGACAGTGGTCTCTGGGGTTACCGGTGGCAGCCTGCTGCTTGACGTCGGGCCTCTGCACATTCTTCCGCCCGCTGGCAGCTGTCCAGCCGCTCTTTCTCCTCTTCTCGCCTCACCGCATCAGGGAGGGGGATATCGTTCCTCCAGCCCCTGTAGAACGATGGGCTCCCAGAAGACATCGGGGCTTAGGTAAACCTGGCTATGCAGGTGGGTGGTTCGGGCTGATTCAACTCTCACTTCCTTTGCCTCACTCGGGTCTATCTCCTCTTGCTTTAGGTCCCAGGTCTCAGCCGGTGCCTTCGGGCGAGTGACTGCGGTAGCGTAGGGGCCCCGTAAGCTTTCGGCGGGGGTATACTCCACTATTTCTCCCATGGTCAAATTATGGAGATGCTCCGGGAGGTAGTGCCGCTTCACCGACCGCCGGTTCACATAAAAGTCCCGGCCAGTTCCCAGCTCCTGGATGAACCCGTATCCTTTTTCTTTGTCAAAGGACACCACGATCCCGCGGCGCCTTTCTAGCTGGGGCTTACCCGGAAAGGAGTCCCCTTGGATGGACTTGGCCATTTCCTCGAACCTCTTTTTCCGGCTGGTGTTCTTCTTAGCCACCGCGGCTTTCAATTCGGCCATGATAGTCGGCCATTGTGCGTGCTGGCGACGGATCGGTGGGGACTGAGGACGGGTTATGCTTAAATCCATGGCTTGTTCCCAGGAGGTGGCCGTCCAGGCTAGAGGGTCCCATGGCCCCAACTCGGGATAGTCCGGTGGAGTGGCGCCCCACTCACACGTGGCATCGAACTCCGGTTCTCTAGCGCACGCCATAGCCATCTCTTCTCTCACTGGGTGCAAGGACGACACTGGCTCCTCCCACACACTGGGCCGGTCTACCTCCATCTGAGGCCCGCCTCCCAGGCGTAACTCTTCAGGGAAGTCAGCCGCATCCTCACTTCTCAAGGTGGGTGGCGCTCCAGGACAATCTCCTCCTTCTTCTTGGAGGGTTTCGGCGCCAAATATTCGCGCCTCTGTCCATCGTGATGGCGCAGTAAAAAGCCTCATGGCATCGGCGGCCATTTTAGATGTCCTGATGCTGCAATTCACTGACAGCAAGCAGGATGATGAAAAGTCCAATAAAACACAGTCCACAAATGCGATTTTCTCTCTGGGGGTAGCGCAACACAGTACAGCGCCTCCAATTCCTCCCAGGCACAATTGTAATCCACAGATTTTAGAAATAAAGGTTACAGTCTTTGTAATACGGTGGTGGAATAGTTAAAGCACACAGTTCACACTTCTCTGCACTTCAGAAGTATGCGGATCCTGTTCGTGACGCCAAAAAGAGCGATGCAGTGTCCCAGGGGGTCAGTAGTGTATGCTGGGCTTTGTAGTGCAGATTGACCCACTAACCTGGGATCCACTGTCGTCTTCAATGGGGCAGATACTGGAACAGGCAGGTGATTAAAAGTTCGTGACGCCAGTGTCAATTAAACGGTGACACGCCGTGTATGATATTGTAGAAGAATGAAGCAAGCACAGGATAACCAACAAAAACTGGAACTTTACTGAATATCAGTTATAATCATACATGGACGCAGTTGGGAGCGTCGTTCCTTAGAAGACAGTTGGTTTCTATTTGAATACAGGTGGTTCTTAGAAGTACAGAATGGCCGGTCTTAGCAATGTTCTTTACAGAGTGTTGATTACAGGAGATGCAGTACAGGCGGCTTGCACACTATTCCTGACTGGTCCTGAAACATGTGACTTATTCTCCAAGGTCTAATGCCCTATAGCTGGCGTACCCTTGAAGCTGTCTTTATATAGTACCTCCTCTGTTATCTTGAGTACCTCTTGCTTTATCTGATCGGCCTCTGTTGTATTCTGTGTCCTGGCTGGTGCTTATGATGTTTCAGCTAACCGGATGATGACTCAGGAGGGGAACCTTTTCCTCAGAACTGGAACCCGGTTACAGGGCCTTACTACCCTCTCCTAGTCGGCAGGCTTCAGGCCTGCTCTACTCTCACAGGCCCATAGCCTGGCCGTGACTCAGACACAGGATCATCTCTGACTCCTTCTCCCACTGTCTGACTGCTTACTACTTCCTGACTGGGCCTTATATAAACTAGGGCTCCCTAGCTCCCTCTAGTGACTCAGAGCTGGAATAACACCCTAGCCGGCCTGCACATGCACGTTTCACAGTAACAGGAAAATACATAGCAGTACATTGACAAGATGTTCTATACCAACCTCCCCTTAAATACAGGGGGAACGACAATACCCAAGTGACCCTTCAGTAGTGACGGGGTATTACTCTCCCGTACACTACACATGTGTGCCCCGCTCACTAATAGTCGACTTGTTCACTGTGACCTCAGTAGTGGTGAGAGCTTCCTGTAGGTCCCAGGATGAAATTTTGGCTTCTTACTAGTAACATCTTTCAGTATCTTGCGTTCTCTGTCTAATCTTACTGGACAGCAGTGGTCTCCTGGCACCACCATTTAGATGACATGTGCCCCTCTCTAATGGTCGCCTCCTGCACTGTGACCTCAATAGTGGTCAGAGCTTCCTGTAGGTCCTGGAATAAAGTTCTGGCTTCTTATAGACAACTTCCAGCATCTTCCTTGACTCACCGGGCTGGGGCAGCCTGTTCTGGAGTCCTCTCCACTTGTAGATGATCACCCTGACATTGGAAGTATCGATGATGATTTTTTTTGTCTCTATAAATTCTTCTCCAGATTCATCAACATCGAGAACCTTCTACGTGAAGTGTCAGAGAGCTGTGTGGATCTTGGTGACGCGGCACATCTCGTCCATATGGAGTCTGAAGGGCCAGGTAACCTTCTCAAAGAAGAACGCTGCCGGTGACAGCACTGAACTGACTTAGACCACGAAACTTCACAGGAACATCTCAGGTGCTATATGGCGCCACACTTCCTGTGAGATTGACACACTCCTCTCTCGAAGGGTTAATGACTATGGAGGGGTCTCACAGGGGGGGGGGGGTGGCAGCAGGAAATCATCAGTGGAGTGGTGTTAGGAGGAAACTAGTGGGAGATTGATCCTGGCTGTAATTGGGTCTCACTCTTCTGCCCATCACTGTCAATATAAATCCCAGCAGGGAGCAGAGCGCAGAACGAGGTGCAGCCTGGACGCCACTCGGCCGCGGTCACATGACCATAGCCGGGCCTCTGCCTCCCTCTGATTAATTACAAAGCCTCAGATCCTGGTCTCAGTGGTAGATGGACCCTGATCAATCATTGCCCGAGATCAGCGGCGCCAGATGTCAGGATGGAAAAAACATCCGAAACATCATCAGTAATAATCCTAAAGAAGAGCGGACAGTGAACCGCTGTATCTAAGCCTATCCTGTTTGATACTGTCTACTAGCTGTGTATCTAATCCTCTCCTGTGTGATACTGTCTGCTGAGCTGTGTATCTAATCCTATCCCGTGTGATACTGTCTGCTGAGCTGTGTATCTAATCCTATCCCCTGTGATACTGCCTGCTGAGCTGTGTATCTAATCCTATCCTGTGTCATACTGTCTGTTGAGCTATGTATCTAATCTTATCCTGTGTGATACTGTCTGCTGAGCTGTGTACCTAATCCTATCCTGTGTGATACTGTCTGCTGAGCTGTGTATCTAATCCTATCATGTGTGATACTGTCTGCTGAGCTGTGTATCTAATCCTATCCTGTGTGATACTGTCTGCTGAGCTGTGTATCTAATCCTATCCTGTGAGATACTGTCTACTAGCTGTGTATCTAATCCTATCCTGTGTGATACTGTCTGCTGAGCTGTGTATCTAATCCTATCCTGTGTGATTCTGTCTGATGAGCTGTGTATCTAATCCTATCTTGTGTGGTACTGTCTTCTGAGCTGTGTATCTAAGCCTATCCTGTGTGATACTGTCTGCTGAGCTGTGTATCTAATCCTATCCTGTGTGATACTGTCTGCTAAGCTGTGTATCTAACCCTATCCTGTGTGATACTGCCTGCTGAGCTGTGTATCTAATCCTATCCTTTGTGGTACTGTCTGCTGAGCTGTGTATCTCATCCTATCCTGTGTGATACTGCCTGCTGAGCTGTGTATCTCATCCTATCCTGTGTGATACAGTCTGGATCTCTGTATATAGCAGTATTTGTCTCCTCCTCTCTCCGGAGCACACCTCGGGGTAGATCCGCACACATATCGGCTCTATTCAATGGGGTTAATCTGCGTGAACGGAAACCATGTCAGTTGCCTTATGAATAGCAATTAAATAAAGACAAACAAAAATTATGTTAAAAACGCTATGAAAAATGTGGTATTTTTCAGAAAAAATGCTGTAGTGCTACAGTGATATCCCGATGTGGTCACAGCAGTCTGTAAGAACATTCACTATAGGACCATGGTGGTCAGAAGTACATTCAGCTCCCAGTTATTGGTGGACAGTGGTTCCTGATCCCTGGTGGTCAGTGTTTTATCCATCTCCCAAACCCTGGTGGTCTATGGTTTATCCATCTGTGGTGGTCTTTGGTATATCCATCTTCCAGTAGATGGTGGTCAGTGGTCTATCCATGACTTAATCCCTGGTGGTCAGTGGTTTATCCATCTCCTAATCTCTGGTGGTCACTAGTTTATCCATCTCCAAAACTCTGGTGGCGAGTGGTATATCCATCTCCCAATTCTTGGTGGTCACAGGTTTATCCATCTATTGATACCTAGTGGTCTGTGGTATATCCATCTCCTGATACCTGGTGGTCAATAGTATATTCATCTCCCAATATCTGGCGGTCAGTGGTTTATCCATCTCTCAGTCTGTGGTGGTCTTTGGTATGTCCATATTCCAGTACATGGTGGTCAATGGTCTATCCATGACCTAATCCCTGGTAGCCAGTGGTATATCCACCTACCAATACCTGGTAGTAAGTGTTTTATCCATCTCCTCATACCTGGTGGGCTTGGTACAGTCAGTACCTGGTTGATGGTAGAGAACAATATATTTATCATGCACTTGTTGATCTGTTGGGAGTGTTTGGTCCAGGTCCAATCCTTCCTTCTATTCCCCGGTGTTGGACATCACAGTTAACTTTACTTTTGATGCAAAATTTTCATACACACAGTGTCATCTCACACCTCATTACAATGTAGATTCATGACTTGAGCTTACGATGAAGTCAAAAGCTCCACAATTGGCCACCAAGCCTCTGGGTTAGCCATCCTATTTACATGTTGTGGAAGGTCGTCATCGGAGTAAGTTCTAGCTTGTTTCTTTCTGGGCCTGGTGGATTTCTATTGCCGATTTGTAGGTACAAGATTCCCTAAATTCTCCAGTGTGCACCTCAAGACAGAATGGACCTGACATTGTGTCACCCACAACTCTCATGTGTCAGAAGCCAGGCCCAGAGAGATAAGGACATCTGGCCGAACCACAAGAAACCCAGCGGTAAATTGGACAAACCAAAGCAAGCTGAGGGGACAACATTGGAAACCAAATCATATTATTACTAGATTTCAGGACGCCAGGTCGGTGAGACAGGAGGCAACTGAACCCACTCATAGACCACCACGAGATGTCAGTAAAACATGACCAGCAGCCTCAACAAGAAAGAGACAAATCTAAGTCTAGAAGCACTGAAGACACCCTCCACGGGAGGCCAAGGGATCTGAACCAGGAAGATTGGGTCTGGAGCTGCTGCTGACGCTGAAGAGAAGCCACCAGTACCAGAACCAGTCTCTGATCATGGACAACATACGTAACCAAATATAAGAGCCACTACAGTTATGGCCAAAATCGAACTGCATCTCCTGAACATTGACAAACATATGAGTCTTCTCGTTCTGTTGGAGAGAATAATCAAAAGTCCCTTATCTGGTGGACCTGCAAGCATGGCGGCTAGTCACTGTCATGTTTCGAGCTGCACCAAGGTGCAAGGTCCTAAGCTCCAGCTGCAAACTCTTCTGCATTGTATACAAGAACCTGGAACCAACAATAGAACAATTCAGAACTTGCCTCGGAGATGTCACCATCATCACCTTGAACCTCATTACGAGAGGATGAGACCACGAAGAGTTTATTAGAAAGTAAAGTATAGGACGCAGCAGGATGAGACCTCAGTATCCCACTGATGAAACCATCACATTTGTGTCCTTTCACAACCTATTAATCACTTTGATTTAACCCGTTGTCTTAGCTCGCGCCCCCGCAGAACGCCCCTCCCCCTATGGGGATCAGGAGAGATAAATCATTAGAGATGAATAATGTCCTATATAGCACCCAGCACGGATCAATTAACACTTCGTTAGGCTCCGTTGCTTGCCAAGCTTTTCCTAAATCACCTTTTGTTTCAATGTCCTCTCCTAATTAAAACTCTGAATAGAATCCATTGCTCGGCCGCGGATGGTTTTAAGCGCCTTTTTATGGCTTCAGTTAATGGGGAAAATAGCGCAATATTATCCAGGAGAAAGGCGTAAGACTGCAGTAGATTCATGGCCAAGGTGGTGGCACCCCAAGAAATCACAGGTAAAACGAAGAGCGGCGCTTGGTTATGCTGAAATGGATAAATGCCGAATGGCATTTGAGTCTCCATCCATCTGGATGCCAGTAGATGTTAAAACATGGCCGCAGCCATACCCATCCATCCAGCCACAATTAGTGAGGCAACAGTCAGGCATTGGATGAGGTTGACGTCAGGATTCTCTGCAGTCAAGTTTTTCCACTCCACAATAATTTTATTGCAGTCCCGTTTTGGGCCAGGTTTGCTGTCATACTGAAGTTCTTCAAACTATGGTCACAAAGTTGGTGAAGCTTGATCCTCCAGAGAACACATCTCTGGTGATGGTGGCTTTACAGCCTCCAGCAGATGCCATTGTATTGAGCATGGTGATTTCAATCTGGTGTGTGGCTACTTCGCCATAGAGACCTTCCTTCTTAGACCTCATGCACACGAACGTATGTATTTTGCAGTCCGTAAACCCTGGATTTGCCAAATACAGTTACCGGCCGTGTACATGCTGTATATTTCGCAGATCCAGAAAACGAACAAGAATAAGACATGTTCTATAATTTGCGGGACGGACACATGGATGTGGACAGCACACGTCTTTTGCGGTCCCATAAAAATTAGTCCTTGTCCGAACAGCAAGAAAAAACAAAAACGGATCGGACATGGACAAAAAATATGGCCGGGTGCATGAGGCCTTACCCTATGGTGGTGGCTAGGTTGGGACATGGGACGGCACCTTCCTTTACAACTGGCACATTCCCTGGTTCTATGGAGACTAATGGGTTGAGGTGTAGTCCACATATTGTACAAGGGAGGACAGTTGAGGCGGCACACATGGAACTTGGGTCGGTCATATGTGAAGGTGCCATCTTGAGCTCAATGCTTTAGATGTCACCTTGCTCCTTGAAGGATAGCAAAATTTGACACTTGGTTGCATTCATTTTATTGCACACTTACCAGATATTTTTGTGTGTTCAAGATTTGTCTTACTGTTTTTTTTTTTTTAAACAGTAAGTTTTTATTATTTATAGATAAAAATCGACAGTTGAATACAACACATATTGTATAACAAGTAAGTACATTCACTTAGCCACTTTGGCAGTACCGACAAAGGTTTTCATACATCGAGATATAAAGAAAACAGGAATTTATCAAATAAAACAAAAACAAACCAGAAAAATAAAAGTATAAAGTAGTCTCCTCTCGAGGGGTAGGATATAATATCGGATTCTTTAATAAGCATGTGTACAAATCAAGAAATCTGTATCGCCAGTTTTGACTTTGTCGAGGAATTCCACATCTCTGCAAAACTGGAAGAGGCACGGCTAGAGTTCTTTCATAGATATCAGTGGTATTCAGTTTTAGAAGAACTTCTGAAAAGCAAGGGATTTTTGAATTTTTCCAATGTCAAGTTGAGTTGATAGAAAAGTGATGACCTATGACTAGCCTAAGGTTATATGGGATGGCATCTAAATCTATGAAAAGTAAAGCCATTAAAGGCAAAGGAGTCAGCTGGTAACCTAGCAGGTCCGAAGCTAGGGAGAAAGCTTCCTTCCATATTCCTTGGAGAAGAGGGCATGACCAAAGGATATGAAAAAGCATGCCTCTGTGCCCGCATCCTCTCCAGCATAGATGTAATAACTGTGCGTTTCTGTGTTGGACCGCGCTGATGTTTCTTCCCTGAAAAAACTTTCCTTCCAGCATAAAACCAGTCACATCCCTGGACGTAGGGGAAAACACCAAACGTCCACGTGTAAGCTCCGGTGGAAGATCAAGAGGGCGTACTGATGACTCAGGTCTACTAAAAGTGGTTTATTGTACTCACAAACAAATTCTTTGTAAAAGCATATCAAAGTGGTTGAGACACTAATCGTCTTCCTGCCCGACCCGGGGTTTCGCTTTCTCGCTTCCGCCCCTGATGAAGCACGAAAGCAAAACCCGGGTCGATGGTTTTAATCAGAGATTCATAATGAAGAGCACATTTCAAACACTTAGAGATGAAGCCTAAGGCTTTCTTCCATTTCTCCTCCGAGAAGGAGAGACCTATTTCCCCTTCCCACGAACGGAAAGGAGTAGACTTAGTGAAAGACTCTTTATCCTTTAATATCACATACAGTGGTACTACTTAGGAGGGTGACCATATTTAAAACCTTTTCGAGTTGGCAGAGGCCTGAAGGGGAACATTAGTATGGAGGAGGTGTCTAATGCGGAGATATTTTAAAAAGTCAGCATTGGGTATTTGAAAAGTATGGTGTAAGTGTTCAAAGGTATGTGTTTGCTCTGCCTCAAACACTTTGGATAATGCGTCTATTCCATAATTCCTCCAGGATTCAACAGCCAAGTCAGGAATTAAATTTTTGAGCACTGTGATAGGGGCAAGATGAGTAAGGGATACTAGGGAGTTGGGACTATTTTTATGGAATTGGGACCTTTGTCTTACTGTTTTGCCGGAGATTTTATGGTATGATTGTTTACGTCTTAAGAGGTTGAGGGTCATATTAAATAGCAGAGGGGATGATGGTCAGATACCTGCTCCCATATTATTATGAAGACTTGCAGTGGTTTGGGACTTGCCTGGTACCAGGTTCAGTCACTGACAGCGGATGTGCCTGATTACGTGGCCTGTCCAACTGCTGTCATGGGTTCACGTTGGCCGTTAAGGCCCAGTTCAGTCAGTAATCTGTGCAGGAAGGTCAAGTTCTTGGTGGATAGATAACGTAGTCTATAAAAAAATAAAATAAAACAGTAAGACAAATCTTGAACACACAACAATATCTGGTAAGTGTGCAATAAAATGAATGCAACCAAGTGTCAAATTTTGCTATCCTTCCAGGAGCAAGGTGACATCTAAAGCATTGGGCTCAAGATGGCACCTTCACATATGACCGACCCAAGTTCCACGTATACCTCCTGAACTGTCCTCCCTTCTACACTATGTGGACTACGCCTCAACCCATTAGTGACATGGTGACATCACGATTTTCCAAATATAAAATCAAACTACATATTTATTATCATGTGGACTGGTAGAGGTCCATCACGCTCAACGATACCCAGATCACATAGTGTCCTTCTGCCGTGACGCCCCCCAGAGATCAGCTGTAAACCTGGCAGTAAGTGTTTAGTGTCCCTACAGCACCCCCACAGATGAAACGAAGCATTACACGGTGTCCCTTCACATCAATGGGTTGTCTTTGTCAAGGCAAGGATGGATCCTCCAGGACAAGAAAACTCCCTCTAGATCCATTAAAAAAAAATCCTAAAATGTAGGCTCTCATCAGTACTTGGAATTAGGACTGCAAAAAACTGAAAAGGATTTTCCAAAGGTGGACCCAAATGACCTGCTGTTCCTACTGCTGCCCCATCAATGAGGCTGTATGTTTGTGAAGGTCCTTGCTCATCCAGTAGTAATAAAAAGGTACACAGCTGATTCCTGACCACACGTGTTGGTTCTTCTGTGAAGACTGGGTGTCTTACTTCAGCAAATGGCTTCTATCATGTAGAGAAAGTTAATACAAGGCACCTACTAATGTATTGTGATATTGCTTCCTTTGCTGGCTTGATTCATTTTTCTATCTCATTATACATTTCTCATTGCCATGGTTACGACCAGCCTACAGTCCAGCAGTGGTGGTCGTGCTTGCACACTATAGGAAAAAGCGCCTCTCTGGTGGCCGGGACCGTGTTAAATGAATTTAAGCCAGCAAAGGAAGCAATATGGACAATCACAATACATTTGCAAGTGCCTTGTATTAACCTTATCTACACGATAAATGTTATTCGCTGAAGCGAGACAACCCCTTTAAGGACAAGGGACGCTTGTGAGGTTCACATCTAAGACACAGAGGAGGACTGGTGAAAGAATCTATTTATGTTAAATTGGAGAAACCGAGCTTGAGGGGTTCAACATCTATTGTCTGCCACTAACAATGCTGTTCTAACTCCTCTCCCGAGGCAGTTTAATCACACTTAATAGCTTCAGTCATGCAAATTGCAATCAACATCTTCCATCCATGAGGTCCTCCTGTTGATTATCTTTAACAGATTCGGCAAACAGAGTCACCAGTATTTAATGTCAGAGATTTCTTGTACAAGTCATTCTATAGAGAAAGTGAGTTGGATGACTAGCGAAAAGTCTTCAAGAGAAGACTGATATATCACTATTAATAACTCTTGCTTGTGGTTTATGCTAGTTGTGGTGGAAACTGTGCCAAAAAAAAAATCACAAATGATAAAAAATTTGCAAGTTTGGCGCAATTTTTGCGGCAAATCTAAAGCAACCATAGTGCACCTCAGTATGCTTATGCTTGTGATGAACCGGGGGGACCAGACCAACAGATGCTAACGAGCCGGCGACCTGGACCATAAACCCTAGGAATGGCAAGGGAGGCCCTGGTATAAAATCCTCATCAGGTTCAGGATCTGCACGCAACAGAATAACGAAAAGGTCAAAAGTGAGACGGTCCCTTAGATCCGAGTTGTCATCGTGGAGTATTAATGTGCGCACATATCGGACGGGGCTGAGGTCTGTAATAATGGGCTCCTGAGTATAATGATAATTCGGGGAGAAATTATGACTTTTCTGCCCTTTTCACCTGCCGGACCCATAAAAAAATCTCATTTGGCGAAACGGGCGGCTTTGTGCAGCGTCCATCATCGATCTCCTGCCCCATGCATCTATCTACAGTTAAACTTCTGCGGACAAGTTGGTATTTTCTCCTGCAGGATTAATTATAAGTATTGACGAGTCCGGGCCGTTATTTGCATAGGAAGCGTTAATGAGAAGAAATTCAGTTTCAGAAAAGAGCCCGAAAGAAAAGCGAGAGAACAAACACCCGGCTCCAAAATCAATGGTGATTTGCACTGTAGAGATGGCGGTGGCGTCTGAAAGCGTTCCTGCTAATCAATGCAGGTGGGAAGGTGCCCAGGGACCGTCTTTAAGAATCTCAGGGAGGGATCGGACACTTGGAGACCTCTGGATTTGAAGTCTGGAGGACACTCGGGGGATCTTTCCCAAGGACAAAGCTTTTGCAGCCTGAGGGTCTTTAAAATGAGTCCGACAGTGAGATGGCAGATGATTAGAGATGAGTCCAATGTCATCAGCCGCAAAGCCACAACTCTCATCATCTCACAGGGAATGCCCGCACTGACAGGTGACATTGCTGGTAGATGGGCACCACCTGCTATAAAGTGAGATGACTTTGGTGCAGAAGATGATGGTACAGGTAACGGGGCGGACAGCATGCAGCACACATTTCTTACACAGGTATCTGTTCCGCCTTACCTCCCCCACATATCGATATCGCCTCATTTATATGAAATTTTATTGATTTCCGTTGCTACGACAGCACTAACATATACCGTAATTCCGTACAGAGATCGCCATCATTCACATCAGTCACAAACTTATTTCTCAGACACATGTACACCGGAGCAATTAACCTACCCGTATGTACATCTAAAAAAAACACAGTATGCAAAAAATGCCTCCAAACCAAGACCAAATAATACCGCCATATATTGCCTGAATAAGACAGCTACTGATTATTACCGCCATACAATGGCTGAACAAAGCCTCCAAACCAGGGCCAAACATCACAACCATAAAGGGACTGAAAATGACCACCATACGGTGACTGAATAATACTGCCATATAGCTAGCGGCTAATACTGCCAAACAGTGACTGAATATTGCCTCCAAACCAGGACCATATAATGCCTCTGGATGAATATTACTGCCATGCAGGTACTGAATAATAGCTCCATGGAGTGGGTTAATAATTCCTTCATACAATAACTGAATCTTACCAGCTTACAATGAGTGAATAATACCTCCATACTGTGACAAAATAATAACACCACACCGAGACTAAATAATAGCACGCACACAGTGAGCGAATAATATCACAATTCAGAGACTGAATAATAATACCGCCTACAGTGAGTGAATAATAGCTCCATAAAATGAGTAATATCACCATAGAGTTGCTGAATAATACTGCTATACAAAGTACTACATAATACTTACAGGGAATGATATGTTATTCACCTCGCCCATTTCCAGTGCTGCCTCCTGGCAGGTAGTCCCAGGGCCTGCGACAGCCTAATCTGATTGCTCCTGTTCCGGGTCACGGTTTTCACCACAGTCCTACCAGATTGGGCTGCAGCTCAGATGCTTTAAGTTCTCTGCAGTGTTCCAAACATTGTCCAGCACCTCCATGATCTGATGTGGATCCTCAGGCCTGTTGGGGGTTTGAGAACCAGTGGACGATGTCCCCAACCATTTTCCTCTGATTGTACCAAGTTGGCCTTCATAATTTCCTTATGGGAGCAGAAGGACCCAACTGTGTCATCATACCTGACCTCCTTCCTGATTTCATTTCACAGAGTCTTCAAGGAACCTCCTCTTCATTGCTATACCTGGGACAGGCAATTAATACCGTCAGACTCTTGTGCGGCTCCGAGGATCGATTGTCTTCTCACAGCTTAACCAAAGAAGCCCATACATTGTGGGCCTACGGCTGGAACAGAGAAGACGTTGCTTGCCCTAGGACTAGGTCTCTGCTGTGGGCAGTGAGGACACTTTCCCTCTAACTTTACAGGACACCTGTGAAATTGGAGAAACTCGAAGGTGAGAGTTGGGAGATCATCTTGGGTCTCACGACCCCTCTCCCCAAAGACAAATTGTTGGCCCCAATAACCTTAGGTCTTAGATCCCATCACAAGTCTTGTCTTCCTTTTGTGGATTCAGGAGCTGCAGAGAACTTCATTGCCTACACCCTCATCAAGAAACTCCAGAAACCTTCTTCAGGGTTCCTTCAGTCAGTCAGGCAGTGGAAGTCCTGCATTCTGAAGAGATAACTTTCCTGGTGCTTCAACATTGCATTTGTCCTGTGCTCTTGGGGTTACATTGGTTTAGACAACATTCCCCATCATTGGAATAGTCATCCAGCCAGATCACCTTCTGAGGCTCCTTCTGTTTCTGGCTTTGCCTCCCTGACCTTGATTGAATTCATACGTTCTACTATGCACCATTTCTCCTCTGGTTTGGCGTACACCTCAATACAAAGACTTTGCAGATGTTTCCTTTAAGATACAGCAGAGAGACTTTTGGAGCACTGCCCTTATGATTTTGCCATTCCAGTACTTCCCGGTCATACACCCCCAGCGGTACAGTGTATCATCTTTCTGTACCAGGGACCGAGGCGATGTTGGCCTACATAAAGGAATTTCTTTAAGAGAAATTTTACCTATGAATCTTTTTTCAGTTGCCCAATTCTTCTTCATCCACAAGAAGGATGGATCATTAAAGGGAACCTGTCACCAGGATTTTGGGCATAGAGCTGAGGACATGGGTTGCTAGATCGCCGCTAGCACATCCGCAATACCCAGTCCCCATAGCTCTGTGTGCTTTTATTGTGTAAAAAAAAACGATTTGATACATATGCAAATTAACACAAAAGAGTCATATCTTACTTGTGTGACCAGAGAAGAGTCCTATTTTCAAGCTCTGACTCATCTCAGCTTAATTTGCATATGTATCAAATCGGTTTTTATACACAATAAAAGCACACAGAGCTATGGGGACTGGGTATTGCGGATGTGCTAGCGGCCGTCTAGCAACCCATGTCCTCAGGTCTTTACCCAAAATCCAGGTGACAGGTTCCCTTTAAGACCATGCACTGAATGCCAGGAACTGAATATCATCATGACAAAAAAAAAACAGGTGTCCACTTCTTATCTCACTACTATTTTATCCAGTTATGGAGGACTGGCTCTGTGTTCGGCCTAGAACCTAATCCGAATTAAAGAGCCGAGACTAGTAAAGACTGCTTTTAATTTCTCCTATCAAACCCCTTATATACCCACCAAGGGACATGTCTGCAGACAGCCTATCAAACCCCTTATATACCCACCGAGGGATATGTCTGCAGACAGCCTATCACACACCTTATATACCCACCGAGGGATATGTCTGCAGACAGCCTATCAGGGCCGGACTGGCCTGCCGGGATACCGGGAAATTTCCCGCTTGGCCGGCAGGCCTGAGTGCCGCAAGGCCGCAGCCCTGGTGACAAGTGGGTGCGGCCGGCGGCAGGGCACAGAAGCAGGAGATGAGTGCTTCCATTCTGGAAGCGCTCATCCACATAGTCATCTGTATCGCCGTCCTCAGGATGGCAATACAGAAGTCTATGCTGCGGCAGGGGAGGGAGAGGTGTGTCCCCTCCTGTTCTTCTGATAGGCTGCCGGCCTAGTGCTGGCAGCCTATCAGAGGCCGGTGCAGGCGGCGTGATGACGTCATTGTGCCGCCTGAGCCATCTAGCGAGGGACACAGGCCGGAAGAGGCCTGCATCGCATCGCTGGAGGTAAGTATAAGTGTTTTTTTTATATAGATACAATACTGGCACATGATAAGGGGGGACTACTGGGCTGGCACATAATAAGGGGGACTACTGGGCTGGCACATAATAAGGGGGACTACTGGGCTGGCACATGATAAGGGGGGACTACTGGGCTGGCACATAATAAGGGGGACTACTGGGCTGGCACATAATAAGGGGGACTACTGGGCTGGCACATGATAAGGGGGACTACTGGGCTGGCACATGATAAGGGGGGACTACTGGGCTGGCACATGATAAGGGGGGACTACTGGGCTGGCACATGATAAGGGGGGACTACTGGGCTGGCACATGATAAGGGGGGACTACTGGGCTGGCACATGATAAGGGGGACTACTGGGCTGGCACATGATAAGGGGGGACTACTGGGCTGGCACATGATAAGGGGGGACTACTGGGCTGGCACATGATAAGGGGGACTACTGGGCTGGCACATGATAAGGGGGACTACTGGGCTGGCACATGATAAGGGGGGACTACTGGGCTGGCACATGATAAGGGGGGACTACTGGGCTGGCACATGATAAGGGGGGACTACTGGGCTGGCACATGATAAGGGGGGACTACTGGGCTGGCACATGATAAGGGGGGACTACTGGGCTGGCACATGATAAGGGGGACTACTGGGCTGGCACATGATAAGGGGGGACTACTGGGCTGGCACATGATAAGGGGGACTACTGGGCTGGCACATGATAAGGGGGACTACTGGGCTGGCACATGATAAGGGGGGACTACTGGGCTGGCACATGATAAGGGGGACTACTGGGCTGGCACATGATAAGGGGGACTACTGGGCTGGCACATGATAAGGGGGGACTACTGGGCTGGCACATGATAAGGGGGGACTACTGGGCTGGCACATGATAAGGGGGGACTACTGGGCTGGCACATGATAAGGGGGGACTACTGGGCTGGCACATGATAAGGGGGACTACTGGGCTGGCACATGATAAGGGGGACTACTGGGCTGGCACATAATAAGGGGGACTACTGGGCTGGCACATGATAAGGGGGGACTACTGGGCTGGCACATGATAAGGGGGACTACTGGGCTGGCACATGATAAGGGGGACTACTGGGCTGGCACATGATAAGGGGGGACTACTGGGCTGGCACATGATAAGGGGGGACTACTGGGCTGGCACATGATAAGGGGGGACTACTGGGCTGGCACATGATAAGGGGGGACTACTGGGCTGGCACATGATAAGGGGGACTACTGGGCTGGCACATGATAAGGGGGACTACTGGGCTGGCACATGATAAGGGGGGACTACTGGGCTGGCACATGATAAGGGGGACTACTGGGCTGGCACATGATAAGGGGGACTACTGGGCTGGCACATGATAAGGGGGGACTACTGGGCTGGCACATGATAAGGGGGACTACTGGGCTGGCACATGATAAGGGGGACTACTGGGCTGGCACATGATAAGGGGGGACTACTGGGCTGGCACATGATAAGGGGGGACTACTGGGCTGGCACATGATAAGGGGGGACTACTGGGCTGGCACATGATAAGGGGGGACTACTGGGCTGGCACATGATAAGGGGGGACTACTGGGCTGGCACATGATAAGGGGGACTACTGGGCTGGCACATGATAAGGGGGGCTACTGGCACATAAGGGGGACTACTGGCACATAAGGAGGGCTACTTGCACATAAGGGGGGGCTACTGGCACATAAGGGGGGCTACTGGCACATGAAAGGGGGGCTACTGGCACATAAAGGGCGGCTACTGGCACATGATAAGGGGCGGCTACTGGCGCATGATAAGGGGCGGCTACTGGCACATGATAAGGGGCGGCTACTGGCACATAAGGGGCGGCTACTGGCACATAAGGGGGTTACTGGCACATAAGGGGGGTTACTGGCACATAATAAGGGGGGACTACTGGCACATGATAGGGGGGGCACTGGCTACTGGCACATGATATGGGGGGGCTCTTATTACTGGCACATGATTGGGGGCATCTATTGTGGCACTTATTACTGGCAAATTATTGGGTGGCACTATAGGGGCTTCTACTGAGGCTAAAAAGAAGGGGTATTTTATATGGGGGGCTCTGTATAGGGGTATTTTATACTGGGACACATTATGGTGAGTACTATGGGGAAGGGGGGGAGGAGCACTATGGGTCATCTACGGGGGGCGCTGAGAAGGGGTATTTTATATTTGCACATTATGGGAACATTAGCTCAACTGGGGGCATTACAAGGGGGTATGTTTTGCACATTATAAGGATAATTATTTCTACTGGGGGGGCATTATGGTGAGCTTTATTACTCCCCCATGGTATGACCCCCTAGTAGCAGCACCGGCTTCTCCCTGCTCCGCTATCCCTCTGCCCCTTCTCCAAATCCTTATTATGAAATCTTTCTCATTAGGATAAAACACATCAGCTCCGCCGAGCCCCCGGCCAAGTGTTGAAGTGGCGTCCGAGATCCCCAAGGGCCAAGCCAAGAAACTGTAAGTGTTCATGTGAAATATGTTTGTTTGTAGTTGATCTTTATTATCGATTTTACACTGCAGATTTTTTTTTTTGCAGCATATGGGTGAGATTTTATAAATATTTGTATTATTTGGTCGAAAGGCTCATTGGGGGGATTGTAACAGGACTGCCGTAGAATGTCTAAAATAGCTGGTCAAGTAAAATGTTGCATGCAACAATCATTAAATAGGTGGCCGACAAAAAAGGGGCGGGTCAAAGGGAGTGGTAAAACACTGTCTGAGCATGCTGAGAGTTGTAGTTTTGCAACAGTTGGAGGGATCCTGGTTGGGAAAACACTGTGATAATATGAACAATGGGGGTTCTACAAAAGAGCTATCGTGGGGCAAAGTTCATATTCGTGTTTACACACGTGTTTTAAAATGAATGCTTTCTCCTATTATAAACAAGTAAATAATGACGCAACGCTGTGGGGCTGGTGTGCTACTTTTTCCAGGGCTGGTTTTTATTCCCAGTCCGGCCCTGCAGCCTATCATACATTTTATATACCCACCGAGGGATATGTCTGCAGACAGCCTATCACACACCTTATATACCCACCGAGGGATATGTCTGCAGACAACCTATCACACACCTTATATACCCACCGAGGGATATGTCTGCAGACAGCCTATCACACACCTTATATACCCACCGAGGGATATGTCTGCAGACAGCCTATCACACACCTTATATACCCACCGAGGGATATGTGTGCAGACAACCTATCACACACCTTATATACCCAGCGATGGATATGTCTGCAGACAGCCTATCACACACCTTATATACCCAGCGAGGGATATGTGTGCAGACAGCCTATCACACACCTTATATACCCACCGAGGGATATGTCTGCAGACAGCCTATCACACACCTTATATACCCAGCAAGGGATATGTGTGCATACAGCCTATCACACACCTTATATACCCACCGAGGGATATGTGTGCAGACAGCCTATCACACATCTTATTTACCCACCGAGGGACATGTCTGCAGACAACCTATCACACACCTTATATACCCAGCAAGGGATATGTGTGCAGACAGCCTATCACACACCTTATATACCCAGCAAGGGATATGTGTGCAGACAACCTATCACACACCTTATATACCCACCGAGGGATATGTGTGCAGACAACCTATCACACTCCTTATACACCCACTGAGGGATATGTGTGCAGACAGCCTATCACACACCTTATATACCCACCGAGGGATATGTCTGCAGACAACCTATCACACACCTTATATACCCAGCAAGGGATATGTGTGCAGACAGCCTATCACACACCTTATATACCCACCGAGGGATATGTGTGCAGACAACCTATCACACACCTTATTTACCCACCGAGGGACATGTCTGCAGACAGCCTATCACACACCTTATATACCCACAGGGGGATATGTGTGCAGACAGCCTATCACACACCTTATATACCCACCGAGGGATATGTCTGCAGACAGCCTATCACACACCTTATATACCCAGCGAGGGATATGTGTGCAGACAGCCTATCACACACCTTATATACCCAGCAAGGGATATGTGTGCAGACAGCCTATCACACACCTTATATACCCAGCAAGGGATATGTGTACAGACAGCCTATCACACATCTTATTTACCCACCGAGGGACATGTCTGCAGACAACCTATCACACACCTTATATACCCAGCAAGGGATATGTGTGCAGACAACCTATCACACACCTTATATACCCACCGAGGGATATGTGTGCAGACAACCTATCACACTCCTTATACACCCACTGAGGGATATGTGTGCAGACAGCCTATCACACATCTTATTTACCCACCGAGGGACATGTCTGCAGACAACCTATCACACACCTTATATACCCAGCAAGGGATATGTGTGCAGACAGCCTATCACACACCTTATATACCCACCGAGGGATATGTGTGCAGACAGCCTATCACACACCTTATATACCCACCGAGGGATATGTCTGCAGACAGCCTATCACACACCTTATATACCCACCGAGGGATATGTCTGCAGACAGCCTATCACACACCTTATGAAAATCACATGAAAACTGCAAAGCACCACATGTCATTGATGTGAGAGGTGAATATCGGCTATGAAGGTGCGCGAAGGTGGACCGACACATTACAGTGTAGCAGTTCACTACCAAAATAAGCCAGGGGCACCAGACGTGTGTCTAAAACAACAGTTCATTGAACACTACTGCGTCTGGAGCGCCAAATCATATGGACGGTCACTGCACCTCTGCTAATGAAGTTGCATTAGCAGAAAAGGCTTCAATTTTCTCGGCAGTATCAGAATTGGACCTCTGCTGATTGGCAAAGGGTTGTCTTCTCCGATGAGTCGCGTTTTATCGTTCATTGAATGGATGAACGTTAGTGTGTCCAAGTACTTCCCTGGCCCCTTATTTCCTAGACTTGAGCCCAATTGACCACCTCGATGGCTGTGTTCACTGTATGGATCCTCCCCGGACCCCCTCCAGCAGCTGTGGGATGCACTGCAGTTAGCATGGCTCCAGATACCTGTGACAACCTACCAGGACCCTACTGAGTCCCTCCCAGGCCGCCTAGCTGCTGTCCGTGCCACATACAGCGGTTACTCTGGATATCAGCTGGTGGTCATAATGATGTGACTGATGTGTATTTAGACAACGTTCTGAAGTTCTCAGAACCTATGGATCCATCGTCACCCTGTTTATTCTGTCCACCTGTAGTTGTGAGAACTCTAAACGCTAGCTATGAGAATCCTTTTTCTAGAACTACATCTCCTCTGAGGGACTTTTTATGGATGTGCAGTTGTGAAATTGTCAGAACTCATGGGTCTCCATGCTGTTTAAGTTCTCAGTTCTTCTATTCTGTCAGTTTATTCGTAACTACTCGGAAATCATGGCACCCATGACAGGCACGATGGACCATTTTAAGCCTGATTCTGCAGGCGATTGTCGGTGAGAAATCGTTCCTTCCCGGCAATTGCCTGATCTCTAATGGAGGAGACCACTGCTATTACATGCAGCGTTCTTCTCCACAGCATAGGCCGGAGTGATCGATATGCCATCGCTCGTCCCCATGTTGTCTAGGTATTTGCCGGCAGCAAAACCGTGATCTTTCAGCATGATGAAAGATCATGATTGTCCGAGGAATGAGCATATGCTCGTTCATTGGGTAATTGGCGGCAGTATTACACTGCCAGATGATCGCTAATGAGCATTACTATAAACGCTTAATAGTGGTCATCTGGCAGAAAATCTGCCTGTCTAATACAGGCTTTATTCTCAGGTTTTCACTCCATCCTTACCTATTGTCTGGCAGATTATAATTGAGGGGGCGAGATCTTTTTTAGGTTGTTTCATCAGTCTGGCTAATCAACCTGGAGTTATACCCACGGCCCGCTTCTCTGGTGGCCAGGCTGGAAAGAAGATGTCAGGGAGCTTGTTTTATGTGCACTATTTCTTCTCAGTTCCTACCATCCAGACTGCCCCATCAGGTCTTCTCAGCCTCTGCCTATTCCAACTGAGGCCTGGACTGAAATATCAATGGACTTCATTGCTGATCTGCTTCCAGCCCAGAGATTCACTACTATCGGGCTGGTAGTAGATTATTTTTCCAAGATGGGTCATACTGTCCCATTACCTGAGTTACTATCTGCTTCTCGGTTGGCTCAAAACCTTCCTCAAGAGATGTTTTGGTCTACGTGGCCCTTCTGTCCACATTGATAGAGATAATGGGGTGCAGTTTGTCACCAAGTTCTGGAGGGCACTACCTTAAATGTCCACCAAGATCACTGGTACAAACTGCTACCTTGGCCAGTTTTTAGCCACAAAAACCACGTCTCCTGTAAGTCACCATTCAAGCTAATCAAGCAAGTTACATTTTGTCTTACAAAGGGTTGTCTGAGCACTCACATCATAAAATAATAAAAGAAGTAATACTCACCTTACCATTCGAACACTTCCCAAAAGTCCAGGAAAAAATTCCTTAACTTTATTTAATGGAAGGGATATGGTCCTAAGGAGAGGAGCTCCTTCTCATCAGGAACTTCCGCTAGAAGTATCTCCTCAATCCTCTTGAAACCTCATCAGGGAGTGGCAACGAGAGGGGTGGTAATGTTCGTCACCTTGCCTGTGGTGCAGCATCTACTGCCTCTTCTTGCTACACACGTGGAAAAAATTCTTGGTATCCTTCTGTCAGAGAAGGAAAAACCCACAATGGTCACTGAAAAAACATGAAACTGACAAAAGTAATAATAAATAAAACAAATTGCTTAAAATCAGACATTGCTTTTGAACAGAATAATTTATTTTAAAAAACTGATGAAACTGGCCTGGACACGAATGATGGTACCCATAGAAAAGATGGGAAATAATTTGACAATAGGGACATGTTAACTAAGGTGTGTCCTGTTTTTAGCATCACTGGGGTCTTGTAACTTGTAATCGGTCAGTCTGTCACCACAAGTTGCCCTTACAGACCGCTTACATAGCATGTGACCAGGATCGGCGTTTATGCTGTAAGTGCCCAGGCCGCTCTTCCTTCTTCTCACATAACCCCTCCCCAGCCTGTTGCTTGGCCCGCCCTGTAAGCCTCTTACGCCATCCAGTGTACTGGCTGAGATCCCGCCGGCGCATGCTCACTGCATGGAACGATGCTGCTGCCCACAATGGTCATCACAGTGCGCATGCGCCGGCGGGATCTCGGCCAGTACACTGGATGGCGTAAAAGGCTTACAGGGCGGGCCAAGCAACAGGCTGGGGAGGCGTTATGTGAGAAGAAGGATGGGTGGCCTGGGCACTTACAGCATGAATGCCGTCCCTGGGCATATCATGATCTGTGTGGGGGAAAAACTCCACACTAAACACAGGAGGGAAGGGGAACAGTAACTGGGCCTGAAAACTAGGGAAGGAACAGGTGACCTCCTAAACAACCCTAATCCGGCCCTTACTACCTATCAATATGAATAGACCTTGAAGGTAGGAATATTCATATGCTGTATACCTAGGCCCTTATATCCCTATAAGGCCCTGGAATGAGGTTAGGACCAGAGACAACCCATTCCTCCCCAGATGGACAAATGGAGGTCTCTGTCTTAGGCCCAGATACAAACAACAGGGAAAATAAACACAATACAATAAGAAAAGACAAGACTTATCTGAAAGTAGAAAACTGGCAACTCCAGAAGCACCAGAGAGTACAACCGACCAGCTAGTAAGAAGACTGGAAGAAAATCTATAAACCGCACCTACAAGAGTGAGAAGCGGCTACTTATGGGGAAGGTAAATTACCAACAAGCAACACCTGAAGCAAGGGGTGTGGCATTCACCAAAACACAGACACAATAAGATCCAGTGAACTTGTCAATTTAACCCACAAGTTGCCAATCTCTCCGATCTCCTGGTACCTACCACGGGAACGTTCGTGACAGGGCACTTGTGAGCCCTCATTTACATACGAATAAAACTCAGTTTTTGCCCCTGGTGAACATCCAAACAAAAAGACAAAGGTACCATTCGACTGATCTATAGTTATGCTACAGTGCAATGTATACGGTCTATAAGGGCAAATTGTGTTGACAGACTCCCTTTAAAGGGTGACAAGTAGTCACTGCGCTGTTTTGTATCATGTGGATACCACACTGAACATGGACCAAAGAAAACTATGGAGAGAGTTGTCTCAGGAGATTAGAAAGAACATTATAGACAAACATGTTAGGCCTCTTTCACACTTGCGTTGTCTGGATCCGGCGTGTACTCCACTTGCCGGAATTACACGCCGGATCCGGAAAAACGCAAGTGTACTGAAAGCATTTGAAGACGGATCCGTCTTCAAAATGCTTTCAGTGTTACTATGGCACCCAGGACGCTATTAAAGTCCTGGTTGCCATAGTAGTAGTGGGGAGCGGGGGAGCGGTATACTTACAGTCCGCGCGGCTCCCGGGGCGCTCCAGAGTGACGTCAGAGTGCCCCATGCGCATGGATGACGTGCCATGCGATCACGTCATCCATGCGCCTGGGGCGCCCTGACGTTACTCTGGAGCGCCCCGGGAGCCGCACGGATGGTAAGTATGCTGCTCCCCCGCTCCCCGCTACACTTTACCATGGCTGCCAGGACTTTAGCGTCCCGGCAGCCATGGTAACCATTGAGAAAAAGCTAAACATCGGATCCGGCAATGCGCCGAAACGACGTTTAGCTTAAGGCCGGATCCGGATCAATGCCTTTCAATGGGCGTTAATTCCGGATCCGGCCTTGCGGCAAGTCTTCAGGATTTTTGGCCGGAGCAAAAAGCGCATCATGCTGCGGTATTTTCTTCGGCCAAAAAACGTTCCGTTCCGGAACTGAAGGCATCCTGATGCATCCTGAACGGATTTCTCTCCATTCAGAATGCATTAGGATAAAACTGATCAGGATTCTTCCGGCATAGAGCCCCGACGACGGAACTCTATGCCGGAAGAAAAGAACGCAGGTGTGAAAGAGCCCTTAAAGATAATGGCTATAAGACCTTCTCCAAACATCTTGATCTTCTTGTTACTACAGTTGGACATATTATTCAGGACTTTAAGGTCTAGGGGACTGTAGCCAACCTCCCTGGACGTGGCCGCAAGAGGAAAATTGATGACAAATTGAGGAGACAGATAATACAAATGGTAACCAAAGTGCCCAGAACAACTTCCAAAGAAAATGGAGGTGAACTCCAAGGTCAAGATACATCAGTGTCTGATCACACTATCCGTCTTAGCCAAAGTGGAAGACGTCCGAACAGAAAACCACTGTTGAAAGAAAATCATAAAAACGCGAGACTGGAATTGGCCAAAATGTATACTAACAAGCCACAAAGCTTCGGGGAGAATGTCCTTTGGATAGATGAGACAAAACTAGAGCTTTTTGGCAGGTCAGGTCAGCTCTAGGTTCACAGACACAAAAATGAAGCGTAGAAAGAAAAGAACATTGGGGGAGATTTCTCAAACTGGTGTAAAGTAAAACTGGTTTAGTTATCCATAGCAACCAATCAGATTCCACCTTTCATTTTTGACAGCTCCTTTGGAACATGAAAGGTGGAATCTGATTGGTTGCTATGGGCAACTAAGCCAGTGCTGCTTTATACCAGTACCTACTGTGAAACATAGAGGAGGCTCGGTTATGTTTGTGTTTCTGTGCAGGGTACAATGAAATCTCAAGACTATCGAGACATTCTGGTTTGAAATGTGCTGCCCAGTGTCAGAAAGCTTGTCGCAGGTCACGGGTCCTCCAACAGGATATTAACCCAAAACACAGCTAAAAACATCCAAGAATGGCTAAGAGCAAAGCATTAGACTATTCTATGGCCTTCTATGAGACCTGATCTAAATCCTAATGACCATCTGTGGACCTGAAGTCTGGAGAAGGCATCTTCAAACCTGTGAGCAGTTTGCTCACAAGGAGTGGGCCAAAATACCTGTGGACAGGGGCAGAAGTCTCACTGCGAGTCACAGAAATCGCCTGACTACAGTGATTGCCTCAAAATATTACGTTAAAGGGATATTCCCATCACAGACAAGGGGGGCATATCGCTAGGATATGCCCCCATTGTCTGATAGGTGTGGGTCCCACCTCTGGGACCCGCACCTACAACGAGAACAGAGCGGGGATAGCTGTGGCTGGAGGACCCTGGATTTCCGGGGGTCCCTCCACCACCAAGCGCTGCTCCCCGCTTCTCCCATAGAAGTGAATGGGAGCGCACCGTGCATGCAAAGCCCCTGGTTCCATTACCGGTAATTTCTATGGGGAAGACGAAAATAGCCGAGCCAGTGTCCGATACAGTGCCTCCTGCTGCCTCCGATACAGCGCCTCCTGCTACATCCGATACAGCGCCTCCTGCTGCCTCCAATACAGCGCCTCCTGCTGCCTCCAATACAGCGCCTCCTGCTGCCTCCAATACAGCGCCTCCTGCTACATCCGATACAGCGCCTCCTGCTGCCTCCAATACAGCGCCTCCTGCTGCCTCCAATACAGCGCCTCCTGCTGCCTCCAATACAGCGCCTCCCATACAGAGCCTCTTGCTACATCCGATACAGCGCCTCCTGCTGCCTCCAATACAGCGCCTCCTGCTACATCCAATACAGTGCCTCCTGCTGCCTCCAATACAGCGCCTCCTGCTGCCTCCAATACAGTGCCTCCTGCTGCCTCCAATACAGCGCCTCCTGCTGCCTCCAATACAGCGCCTCCTGCTGCCTCCAATACAGCGCCTCCTGCTGCCTCCAATACAGCTTTAGGGGCACATTTACTATAGCGTCTGAGCCTATAGCACCTGTTTTAAAGACATTTGTGACTTGTTCTCCTATTTTGATTTTTTACACTAATTCCGAAGTTTTCTAACTTTTGCGCCTATTTTCTGACCTTTATGTAGGTGCGCCTTATTTTGCGCTTAATTTAGTCATAAAAACAGTGGAATTTGTACTCCACTCCAGGTCTGGTGTACTCTTCTACGTCTGTTGTGAGTTGTGCCATATTTTGACCCAAAAATATGGAGACATGCGCCTAATTTCATCTCACTTGCGCTACATTTTCATGTGCATACTAAATAGACCAGTCTTAGTGAATATAAACCTGTCATACTGATAAAGAACCACTAGAGGTCGTATCGATACGCTAATATCAATACGGGACTCCCCCGCCTAACGGAAACGGGACGGATCCGTTTTGCAGCCCATAGACTTCTATAATGACGGAATGAATAACAGAATGCCTCTAAAGGCATTACATTATGCATTCTGTCATAGAAATACAGAACTTCAGAGTATACACCTCAGCTGCTGCAGAACCTCATAATACATGTTACCACGGACCATGATGCAATTCACCTTTTACCAGTAAACAAAGCGTGAACGAATTTCAAAATATGAACTTTGCTCATCTCTAATAATGAGGCTCTGCAGCAGCTTAGGTGTGTATTATGAGCTCCTGCGGGAGCTGAGGTGTGCATTATGAGGCTCTGCAGCAGCTGAGGTGTGTATTATGAGGTTCTGCAGCAGCTGAGGTGTGTATTATAGGTTCTGCAGCAGCTGAGGTGTGTATTATGAGGTTCTGCAGCAGCTGAGGTGTGCATTATGAGGCTCTGCAGCAGCTGAGGTGTGTATTATATGACGTTCTGCAGAAGCCGAGGTGTGTATTAGGAGGTTCTTTAGCAGCTAAGGGGTGTACTCTGAGGTTCTGTACCAGCTAAGCTGTGCATTATGATGTTCTGCAGCAGCTAAGGTGTGTACTAGGAGGTTCTGCAGCAGCTGGGGCATGTATTATGAGGTTCTGCAGCAGCTGAGGTGTGTATTATGATGTTCTGCAGCAGCTGAGGTGTGTATTATGATGTTCTGCAGCAGCTGAGGCGTGCATTATGAGGTTCTGCAGCAGCTGAGGCGTGCATTATGAGGTTCTGCAGCAGCTGAGGTGTGTAGTATGAGGTTCTGCAGCAGCTGAGGCGTGCATTATGAGGTTCTGCAGCAGCTGAGGTGTGTATGATGAGGTTCTGCAGCAGCTGAGGTGTGCATTATGAGGTTCTGCAGCAGCTGAGTTGTGTATTATGAGGTTCTGCAGCAGCTTAGGTGTGTATTAGGAGGTTCTGCAGCAGCTGGGGCATGTATTATGAGGTTCTGCAGCAGCTGAGGTGTGTATTATGATGTTCTGCAGCAGTGGAGGTGTGTATTGTGATGTTCTGCAGCAGCTGAGGCGTGCATTATGAGGTTCTGCAGCAGCTGAGGCGTGTATTATGAGGTTCTGCAGCAGCTGAGGCGTGCATTATGAGGTTCTGCAGCAGCTGAGGTGTGTATTATGAGGTTCTGCATCAGCTGAGGTGTGTATTATGATGTTCTGCAGGAGCTGAGGTGTGTATTATAAGATCCTGCAGCAGCTGAGGTGTGTATGATGAGGTTCTGCACCAGCTGAGGTGTGCATTATGAGGTTCTGCAGCAGCTGAGTTGTGTATTATGAGGTTCTGCAGCAGCTTAGGTGTGTATTAGGAGGTTCTGCAGCAGCTGGGGCATGTATTATGAGGTTCTGCAGCAGCTGAGGTGTGTATTATGAGGTTCTGCAGCAGCTTAGGTGTGTATTAGGAGGTTCTGCAGCAGCTGGGGCATGTATTATGAGGTTCTGCAGCAGCTGAGGTGTGTATTATGATGTTCTGCAGCAGTGGAGGTGTGTATTGTGATGTTCTGCAGCAGCTGAGGCGTGCATTATGAGGTTCTGCAGCAGCTGAGGCGTGCATTATAAGGTTCTACATCAGCTGAGGTGTGTATTATGAGGTTCTGCAGCAGCTGAGGTGTGTACTATGAGGTTATGCAGCAGCTGAGGTATGTATTATGAGGTTCTGCAGCAGCTGAGGTGTGCACTATGAGGTTCTGCAGCAGCCGGGATGTGTTACGTTGCCCTGAGTATTACTGGAGTACACTAATGATGTTCTGCAGGAGCTGAGGTGTGTATTATAAGGTTCTGCAGCAGCTGAGGTGTGTATTATGATGTTCTGCAGGAGCTGAGGTGTGTATTATAAGATCCTGCAGCAGCTGAGGTGTGCATTATGAGGTTCTGCAGCAGCTGAGTTGTGTATTATGAGGTTCTGCATCAGCTGAGGTGTGCATTATGATGTTCTGCAGGAGCTGAGGTGTGTATTATAAGATCCTGCAGCAGCTGAGGTGTGTATTATGAGGTTCTGCATCAGCTGAGGTGTGTATTATGATGTTCTGCAGGAGCTGAGGTGTGTATTATGAGGTTCTGCAGCAGCTGAGGTGTGTATTATGATGTTCTGCAGGAGCTGAGGTGTGTATTATAAGATCCTGCAGCAGCTGAGGTGTGCATTATGAGGTTCTGCAGCAGCTGAGTTGTGTATTATGAGGTTCTGCATCAGCTGAGGTGTGCATTATGATGTTCTGCAGGAGCTGAGGTGTGTATTATAAGATCCTGCAGCAGCTGAGGTGTGTATTATGAGGTTCTGCAGCAGCTGAGGTGTGCATTATGAGGTTCTGCAGCAGCTGAGTTGTGTATTATGAGGTTCTGCATCAGCTGAGGTGTGTATTATGATGTTCTGCAGGAGCTGAGGTGTGTATTATAAGATCCTGCAGCAGCTGAGGTGTGCATTATGAGGTTCTGCAGCAGCTGAGGTGTGTATGATGAGGTTCTGCATCAGCTGAGGTGTGTACTATGAGGTTCTGCAGCAGCTGAGGTGTGTACTATGAGGTTATGCAGCAGCTGAGGTATGTATTATGAGGTTCTGCAGCAGCTGAGGTGTGCACTATGAGGTTCTGCAGCAGCCGGGATGTGTTACGTTGCCCTGAGTATTACTGGAGTACACTAATGATGCATTGTGATATTATTTGGGAAGAGCACTGATGAGGCTCCTATTACTGGGATACACTCATGATATGGGAATATGATACTCGGGTAAAATATTGATGAGGATCATATTTTGGGGTACTGGCCATGGAGGACCTGTGACGGGCGCCATGTTGGTTCCGGGCATAGCCGCTTCACCAGCGGCGTATAGTGATGACGCACTTCCTGTGTATCCCGGAAGTGGTAGTGTGAGAACGATGGCGGAGCTCCGGGAGTTGCAGAGTCGGGTGCAGGAGCTGGAGCAGCGTCTGTACGGGGAGAGCGGGGCTCAGACAAGGAAGGTACGTGCTAACCACAGCATGCTGAGACTTGTAGTGCCCCGGATACTCTGCATCACCTGAACCCCTTCACTGTATGACATCATCTCCCGCACCCACCCGTCACTGTATGACATCATCTCCCGCACCCACCCGTCACTGTATGACATCATCTCCCGCACCCACCCGTCACTGTATGACATCATCTCCCGCACCCACCCGTCATTGTATGACATCATCTCCCGCACCCACCCGTCACCGTATGACATCATCTCCCGCACCCACCCGTCACCGTATGACATCATCTCCCGCACCCACCCGTCACCGTATGACATCATCTCCCGCACCCACCCGTCACCGTATGACATCATCTCCCGCACCCACCCGTCACCGTATGACATCATCTCCCGCACCCACCCGTCACCGTATGACATCATCTCCCGCACCCACCCGTCACCGTATGACATCATCTCCCGCACCCACCCGTCACCGTATGACATCATCTCCGGCACCCACCCGTCACCGTATGACATCATCTCCGGCACCCACCCGTCACTGTATGACATCATCTCCGGCACCCACCCGTCACTGTATGACATCATCTCCGGCACCCACCCGTCACTGTATGACATCATCTCCTGCACCCACCCGTCACTGTATGACATCATCTCAGGCACCCACCCGTCACTGTATGACATCATCTCCCGCACCCACCCGTCACTGTATGACATCATCTCCCGCACCCACCCGTCACTGTATGACATCATCTCCCGCACCCACCCGTCACTGTATGTAATCATCTCCCGCACCCACCCGTCACTGTATGACATCATCTCCCGCACCCACCCGTCACTGTATGACATCATCTCCCGCACCCACCCGTCACTGTATGACATCATCTCCGGCACCCACCCGTCACCGTATGACATCATCTCCGGCACCCACCCGTCACCGTATGACATCATCTCCGGCACCCACCCGTCACCGTATGACATCATCTCCCGCACCCACCCGTCACTGTATGACATCCCCACCCTCCTCTTTTGCCCCCCGCTCTCCCAGTTCCGCTCAGACCTGTGTTTGTGTTGCAGGTCACAGACGGGTTGATGAAAGTGCAGGTTGCTCTGGGGAACATCGCCAGCAAGAGGGAGCGAGTGAAGACCCTGTACAAGAAAAGTAAGAGGCGCCCGGGGGGGGGGGGGGGGGGGGGGCAGATATATAACTGTAGCCGTGACGTTCCCTGTGACACCGGCAGGAGAACTCCTCAGATAGACCCGGTGAGAGGATCTGCCTGTCCTGCCCCCTCAGTGAGGCTCTACTGGCCCCCGCAGGATGATTCCTGTATTCTGGCAGGGCCACTTCATCCCTCTAAGGCAGGCATCCTCAAACTGCGGCCCTTCAGCTGTTGCAAAACTACAACTCCCAGCATGCCCGAACAGCCTACAGGTATCAGCCTACAGCAGGGCATTGTGGGAGTTGTAGTTTTACAACAGCTGGAGGGCCGCAGTTTGAGGATGCCTGCTCTAAGGGCTCATTCAGACGGCCATATGCTATCCGCTGATCCGTTTTTTTTGCGGATTAGATGCCGACCCATTCACTTCTATGGGGCCCTTTTCTATTCCACGGCTCCGCAAAACAAATGAAACATGTCCTATACTTGTCCGTGAAAATCAGGAAATGGCCCCATTGAAGTCTATGGGTCCGCAAAAATACTGAATGCTATCCGTTTTTTTGCGGATCTGCAAAAAAACGGATAGCATTCAGTATTTTTGCGGACAGCATACGGCCGTCTGAATGAGCCCTAACGCTATGTATGTAGATCTGACATCATAACTGTTCCGCATCAGTCTTATCTACCTTGTCTCAAATCTCTCACTTTCTCTGCTTGCTGCCAGTGAATAACAACATTCTTGTTCACGTCCAGTAGCCAACAAAAACAGTGTTGACCCAAGACTTCACAGAGCTGAGGGTTTGGTACAGCTGTGTCTGATATCTGAGCCTCCCCTGCCCTTTGTCTTTCAGTCGACGACCTGATAAAGTATCTGGACCCTCAGTACATCGACAGAATCGCTGTCCCCGACGCCATAAAGCTGGAGGTCATTTTGGCAGGTGATTGCTGACGCTCTCCCTGATTGTTTCCCTCCACACAGCTGTAAGTGAGCCCCTGAGGTCTTCACGGTGACCGGGGGGCTCAGGTTGGGGGAGGAGGGGGATCCCTGTCAGGACTGTGATTCTTGCCTCTCTCTCCCGCAGAGGAGCAGTACATCCTGTCCCAGGCCGCACTGCTGGAGCAGCTCCATTCCCTGCAGCCCCTGCTGGACAGTGAGCACATCAAAGGTGAAGATCAGCTCTGGAGGACTCAACGCGACCCCAATACTAACCCCACAGAAGTCGTGTAAAGTTTTCCCGGTTTATGTAAATTAAGTTTCATCCAGTTCTGCAACTTTCTGACAATTTAAATTTCTCGCCCTTTTTCAACATCTGTGCCTGCTGTCAGTGACTAGACAAGTTTATACGCAGAGACTGGAAACCGGTACCAGCTTGATACTTCTCACAGCGGAGGGTTTGCTACAGTTGCACCCTGTCTTGACAACCCTCTGTGAGGTAAAGGCAGCACAAATCTCTCTCCTGTCCAGAGAGTTTGTTACAATGTGTCAGTGCAGGTAAAATGAACCCTCAGCTGTGAAAAAGTGCAATGTTCAGGTTTTCAGCCCCTGGATGTAAACAGGAAAGCTCCCAATTACTGACAGCAAGTTAAGACCTTTCAAAATGACGAAGAATTGGGAAAGAATGACAATCAAAAGTTTCAGAGCCGTTAATTAACCCCTTAACGAAAATCAAGTACATGTATGTGATCAGCAGTAAGGGGATGTATGGAGCGGACTCGCGCTGGGCTCCCCATACACCCAGCCTCAATTAGGGTGTTCTAGGTCATTTAACGCCTCAGATGCTGCTGTCAGTAGCGACTGTGGTATCTGCGGGGTTAGGCCTCATGCACACGACAGTTTTTTTTCACGGCCCGCAAAAACGGGGTCCGTGGGTCCGTGATCCGTGACCGTTTTTTCGTCCGTGGGTCTTCCTTGATTTTTGGAGGATCCACGGACATGAAAAAAAAGTCGTTTTGGTGTCCGCCTGGCCGTGCGGAGCCAAACGGATCCGTCCTGAATTACAATGCAAGTCAATGGGGACGGATCCGTTTGATGTTGACACAATATGGTGCCATTTCAAACGGATCCGTCCCCATTGACTTTCAATGTAAAGTCTGGAGTTCTTTTATACCATCGGATTGGAGTTTTCTCCAATCCGATGGTATATTTTAACTTGAAGCGTCCCCATCACCATGGGAACGCCTCTATGTTAGAATATACTGTCGGATATGAGCTACTTCGTGAACCTCAGATCCGACAGTATATTCTAACACAGAGGCGTTCCCATGGTGATGGGGACGCTTCAGGTTAGAATACACTACAAACTTTGTACAAGACTGCCCCCTGCTGCCTGGCAGCACCCGATCTCTTACTGGGGGATATGATAGCACAATTAACCCCTTTAGGTGCGGCACCTAAAGGGGTTAATTGTACTATCATATTCCCCTGTAAGAGATCAGGGCTGCCAGGCAGCAGGGGGCAGCCCCCCCCCCCCCCCCCTCCCCAGTTTGAATATCGTTGGTGGCACAGTGTGCCCCCACCATCGCCCCCCCCCTCCTTCCTCTATTGTATTAAATCGTTGGTGGCACAGTGTGCCAACCACCATCGGCCCCCCCTCCCTCCCTCTATTGTATTAAATCGTTGGTGGCACAGTGTGCCAACCACCATCGGCCCCCCTCCCTCCCTCTATTGTATTAAATCGTTGGTGGCACAGTGTGCCAACCACCATCGCCCCCCCCCTCCCTCTATAGCAGTAACATTGGTGGCCGTGTGCGGTCTCAACAGTAGAAGATTCATACTTACCTGCTTTGCTGCTGCGATGTCTGTGTCCGGCCGGGAGCTCCTCCTACTGGTAAGTGAAAGGTCTGTGCGGCGCATTGCTAAAGAACTGTCACTTACCAGTAGGAGGAGCTCCCGGCCGTTCACAGACATGGCAGCAGCAAGCAGGTAAGTATGAATCTTCTACTGTTGAGACCGCACACTGCCACCAATGTTACTGCTATAGAGGGAGGGGGGGGGGCGATGGTGGTTGGCACACTGTGCCACCAACGATTTAATACAATAGAGGGAGGGAGGGGGGCCGATGGTGGTTGGCACACTGTGCCACCAACGATTTAATACAATAGAGGGAGGGAGGGGGGCCGATGGTGGTTGGCACACTGTGCCACCAACGATTTAATACAATAGAGGGAGGGAGGGGGGGGGCGATGGTGGGGGCACACTGTGCCACCAACGATATTCAAACTGGGGGGGGGGGGGTCTGCCCCCTGCTGCCTGGCAGCCCTGATCTCTTACAGGGGAATATGATAGTACAATTAACCCCTTTAGGTGCCGCACCTGAAGGGGTTAATTGTGCTATCATATCCCCCTGTAAGAGATCGGGTGCTGCCAGGCAGCAGGGGGCAGTCTTGTACAAAGTTTGCAGTGTATTCTAACTAGAAGCGTCCCCATCACCATGGGAACGCTTCTGTGTTAGAATATACTGTCGGAAATGAGTTTTCACGAAGTGAAAACTTAGATCAGAAAAAGCTTTTATGCAGACGGATCTTCGGATCCGTCTGTATGAAAGCAACCTACGGCCACGGACACGGATGCCAATCTTGTGTGCATCCGTGTTCTTTCACGGACCCATTGACTTGAATGGGTCCGTGAACCGTTGTCCGTCAAAAAAATAGGACAGGTCTTATTTTTTTGACGGACAGGATACACGGATCACGGCCTCGGCTGCAAAACGGTGCATTTTCCGATTTTTCCACGGACCCATTGAAAGTCAATGGGTCCGCGAAAAAAAACGGAAAACGGCACAACGGCCACGGATGCACACAACGGTCGTGTGCATGAGGCCTTAGGCAGACAGCTTGGGGCCTTGTGGAGGTTCCCAAGGATGTCATGGCTGACTGCCCGAGGCCCAGCTTCACAGACAGCCTGTCAGAATCCCATAGACTGCAATAGTATTCTATTGCAGTCTATGGGACAAGCGAACAGAAGATCGCATGTTCAAGTCCCCTAAGGAGACTAAATATTATTCGGTAAAAAGTAAAAAAAATTAAATATTAATAAAAAATTCAAATCACTCCCTTTCCCAATTTTACATATAAAAAGTAAACCTAACATATATCCCCCCCCCCCCAATTTTTTTTTTGTAAAAGTGATCAAGAAGTCAAATGTACCCCCAAAATGGTACCAATAAAAAACACAGTTCGCCCGCAAAACAAGCCCTCACACAGCTCCATAGACAGAAATATCAAAAAGTTATGGATGTCAGAAAATGGCAATGCAAAGATTATTATTATTTTTTTTAAGCACTAAAACTAAATAAAAAACAATACAAATTTAATACAAAAACTGGTGTAAAGTAGAACTGGCTTAGTCGCCCATAGCAACCAATCAGATTCCACCCATTATTTTCCAAAGGAGCTCTGAGAAACGAAAGATGGAATCTGATTGGTTGCTATGGGCGACTAAGCCAGTTTTCTTTTAAACCAGTTTTGATAAATATACCCCCCCCCCCCTAATATCAAAGCCCCAATTTTTTGTGAGAATCAGCGTTACCAATACAAGATGTGGTAAATGAAATGGTGCCATAAAAAAAAAATACAACTTGTCCCGAAAAAAAAAAATAGGCCCTCATATGGCTGTGGGAACAGAGAATTTAAAAAAGTTATGGCGGAGGAGGAGATAAAATAATGGAGTGGAAAGCCCCTTTAAGCCTCATTTACATAAGTGCAGAGCCCCTACTGTCGGTGGTTATTGGCTGTTTTCTGACCCGTCTCTCTCTGTTGGCAGCGGTGCCGGCGCAGGCCTCCAAGCTACAGACTCTGTCCCAGATCCACATAAAGCATCAGGTAGGTGTCCGCTGGCTGTGACCCACACACATGTACACTTGTTCTGAGTGGGGAAGAAGCTTCTGCCACCTCTGTACCCCCTCCCAGGGTTATGTCTACGGGGAACGAAAGGGAATTACACATGCCCAATCCATAGTCTGTCAGAGTCAGGAGGGCATCTGTCAGCAGTTTTTTTACCTATGACACTGGCTGACCTGTTACATGTGCACTCGGCAGCTGAAGGCATCTGTGTTGGTCCCGTGTTCATATGTGCCCGCATTGCTGAGAAAAATTGTGTTTTAATATATGCAAATTAGCCTCTAGGAGCAACGGGGGCGTTACCATTACACCTAGAGGCTCTGCGCTCTCTGCAACTGCTGTGTTCTGTACACTATGACAGGGCCAGGCAGTGACAACCTCATCATGCCTGGCCCTGTCAATCAAAGTAGACAGGAAGCTGCAGTTGCAGAAAAAAACTGAGCCTTTAGGAGCAATGGCAACGCCCCCGTTGCTCCTAGAGGCTCATTTCCATATAAGAAAACATTGTTTTTCTCAGCAATGCAGGCAGATATGAACACAGGACCAACACAGATGTCTTCAGCTGCCATAGGTACAAAACTGCTGACAGATGCCCTTTAATGTACTGTAGATGACCAACTTTATACTCCATTCACATCCCAAGCTGCATTCCTACGCCTCCTGTCTTTGGCAGCGCAAGGGTTGCTCCCTGGCGGTTGCTGCAGTTTCTCATTGATCGGTGCGATGCTGACTGCAGCCGTTCAGAGAGAATCCGGTTTACAGGACAATTTTATGGCTTTTTTTTCTGCTGACTGAAAAACGGAAGCATTAGAGACAGGAAGGGTGTGAGTAATGGGGGCGGCCCCGGCCGGGGGCTATAATGTGTCACCAACAGGAGATTAACACCTAATGACACAGCACCAATGTATGCCATAGTGCTGACACCAAGTATAACCACTCCCATCATCCTTGTCCTCTTCAGCTATTATCTGATTGCTCTGTAATACACTATGTATGCTCCAACCCCAGGAGCTCACAATCTAATCACCATATACCACACAGTGTATGACTCCCACCATCGCTGTCCCCAGGATCTCACAATCTAATCACCTTATACCACACAGTGTATGACTCCCACCATCGCTGTCCCCAGGAGCTCACAATCTAATCACCATATACCACACAGTGTATGACTCCCAACATCGCTGTCCCCAGGAGCTCACAATCTAATCACTATATACCACACAGGGTATGACTCCCACCATCGCTGTCCCCAGGAGCTCACAATCTAATCACTATATACCACACAGTGTATGAATCCCACCATCGCTGTCCCCAGGATCTCACAATCTAATCACCTTATACCACACAGTGTATGACTCCCACCATCGCTGTCCCCAGGAGCTCACAATCTAATCACCATATACCACACAGTGTATGACTCCCACCATCGCTGTCCCCAGGATCTCACAATCTAATCACTATATACCACACAGTGTATGACTCCCAACATCGCTGTCCCCAGGAGCTCACAATCTAATCACTATATACCACACAGGGTATGACTCCCACCATCGCTATCCCCAGGAGCTCACAATCTAATCACCATATACCACACAGTGTATGACTCCCAACATCGCTGTCCCCAGGAGCTCACAATCTAATCACCATATACCACACAGTGTATGACTCCCAACATCGCTGTCCCCAGGAGCTCACAATCTAATCACCTTATACCACACAGTGTATGACTCCCACCATCGCTGTCCCCAGGAGCTCACAATCTAATCACCATATAATGCATAATGTATCACTCTCATCATCCCTCTCCACAGAAGCTCACAATATAATAATCATATAACACATCATGTATCACTCTCATCATCCCTCTCCACAGGAGCTTACACTCTAATCTCACACAATGTACCACTACCATCATCCCTATCCTCCTATTCTTATGATTTCATCACTCCATAACACACAAAGCATCACTCCCATCATCTCTGTAGACTTTTATGTATTTGTTTTCTCATGACTCCTGGAAGTCTATGACAGCACAGTGGTGCGTATATTGGAAAATGTTTTTGGATAAGCTCCTCCTGTTGCGCCATCCCCTCCCCCACACTGCACCTTCCTCACAGTGACACGATCTGACGCCCCACGTTTTGCTCCTTACATCCCCCTCCCCCCGTGTATGCGACGTCTGCAGAAGGTAAAATGTGTCAGCCTCATGTGAGCGGCGGCAGAAGCGCAGCTCACCGTAGATCAGGGACTGGGGGGTGGGGGGGACCCCCATATACAGAAGATTGTCACCTGCCGTATGTGTCTCCTCCACAGGACCAGAGCGAGGAGATAACGGCTGAGACCAAGAAACTCCTCGAGGACTACAACAGCATGGTATCCTTCATATACGGACACTGCCCTACCGCCAACATTCTGTGTGTGCAGGCAGCGGGTGTGCTAATACTGCATTACCTGCAGTCCTATGTAACACCTCAGATAACACAGTGATAACTCTCTGAGTACAGATAATGCAGTAGATGTCACCTGCAGTCCTATGTAACACCACAGATAACACAGTTACAACTCCCTGAGTACAGATAATGTAGTAGATGTCACCTGCAGTCCTATGTAACACCATAGATAACACAGTGATAACTCTCTGAGTACAGATGATGTAGTAGATGTCACCTGCAGTCCTATGTAACACCACAGATAACACAGTTACAACTCCCTGAGTACAGATGATGTAGTAGATGTCACCTGCAGTCCTATGTAACACCATAGATAACACAGTGATAACTCTCTGAGTACAGATGATGTAGTAGATGTCACCTGCAGTCCTATGTAACACCATAGATAACAGTTACAACTCCCTGAGTACAGATGATGTAGTAGATGTCACCTGCAGTCCTATTTAACACCACAGATAACAGTGATAACTCTCTGGGTACAGATAATGTAGTAGATGACACCTGCAGTCCTATGTAACACCATAGATAACACAGTTACAACTCTCTGAGTACAGATCATTTAGTAGATGTCACCTGCAGTCCTATGTAACACCACAGATAACACAGGGATAACTCTCTGAGTACAGATGATGTAGTAGATGTCACCTGCAGTCCTATGTAACACCATAGATAACACAGTTACAACTCCCTGAGTACAGATGATGTAGTAGATGTCACCTGCAGTCCTATGTAACACCATAGATAACACAGTGATAACTCTCTGAGTACAGATGATGTAGTAGATGTCGCCTGCAGTCCTATGTAACACCACAGATAACACAGTTACAACTCCCTGAGTACAGATGATGTAGTAGATGACACCTGCAGTCCTATGTAACACCACAGATAACACAGTTACAACTCCCTGAGTACAGATGATGTAGTAGATGACACCTGCAGTCCTATGTAACACCACAGATAACACAGTTACAACTCTCTGAGTACAGATGATGTAGTAGATGTCACCTGCAGTCCTATGTAACACCACAGATAACACAGGGATAACTCTCTGAGTACAGATGATGTAGTAGATGTCACCTGCAGTCCTATGTAACACCACAGATAACACAGTGATAACTCCCTTAGTACAGATAATGTAGTAGATGTCACCTGCAGTCCTATGTAACACCATAGATAACACAGTTACAACTCCCTGAGTACAGATGATGTAGTAGATGTCACCTGCAGTCCTATGTAACACCACAGATAACACAGTGATAACTCTCTGAGTACAGATAATGCAGTAGATGTCACCTGCAGTCCTATGTAACACCACAGATAACACAGTGATAACTCTCTGGGTACAGATAATGTAGTAGATGTCACCTGCAGTCCTATGTAACACCATAGATAACACAGTTACAACTCCCTGAGTACAGATAATGTAGTAGATGTCACCTGCAGTCCTATGTAACACCATAGATAACACAGTTACAACTCCCTGAGTACAGATAATTTAGTAGATGACACCTGCAGTCCTATGTAACACCATAGATAACACAGTTACAACTCCCTGAGTACAGATCATTTAGTAGATGTCACCTGCAGTCCTATGTAACACCACAGATAACACAGGGATAACTCTGAGTACAGATGATGTAGTAGATGTCACCTGCAGTCCTATGTAACACCACAGATAACACAATGATAACTCTCCGAGTACAGATGATGTAGTAGATGTCACCTGCAGTCCTATGTAACACCACAGATAACACAGTGATAACTCTCTGAGTACAGATGATGTAGTAGATGTCACCTGCAGTCCTATGTAACACCACAGATAACAGTTACAACTCTGAGTACAGATGATGTAGTAGATGTCACCTGCAGTCCTATGTAACACCACAGATAACACAGTGATAACTCTCTGAGTACAGATGATGTAGTAGATGTCACCTGCAGTCCTATGTAACACCACAGATAACAGTTACAACTCTGAGTACAGATGATGTAGTAGATGTCACCTGCAGTCCTATGTAACACCACAGATAACACAGTGATAACTCTCTGAGTACAGATGATGTAGTAGATGTCACCTGCAGTCCTATGTAACACCACAGATAACAGTTACAACTCTGAGTACAGATGATGTAGTAGATGTCACCTGCAGTCCTATGTAACACCACAGATAACACAGTGATAACTCTCTGAGTACAGATGATGTAGTAGATGTCACCTGCAGTCCTATGTAACACCACAGATAACAGTTACAACTCTGAGTACAGATGATGTAGTAGATGTCACCTGCAGTCCTATGTAACACCACAGATAACACAGTGATAACTCTCTGAGTACAGATGATGTAGTAGATGTCACCTGCAGTCCTATGTAACACCACAGATAACACAGTTCTAGCTCTCTGAGTACAGATGATGTAGTAGATGTCACCTGCAGTCCTATGTAACACCCCTGCTATTTGACTTGACCCGCTCTATCAGACCCTCCTCCTTTCTAAGCAGTTTGTGATGTGGGACGAGGTTCTTTCTCAGCTGGAAGCCGCAAAACAGGTGAAGCCGCGCCCGGAGTGACCCCGGTGACGGAGCCGCCATCATGTACTTTGCATGTACCGTCCTCCACACTACAGCAGCGGCTCTTCTTATCCTGTGCTGCTGATGGACGGGCGCCGCTGATCTCTGCTGCCATGCCGCATTACCCTCCTATCGTCTCTCAGGATTGGCAGATCCACTTCCTGTCTCCGTACACACGAGGACTGTGCTTTTTGCTGCCGGACGAGCGATGGGCACCATGACAGGAGCCCAATGTTTAATAAAGCGTCATTATAAGGAGCACTTACAGGAGGAGACCGTCAGCAAGGAGCGTCTTATTTATACCCGTAATCTGTCTGTGCCGGCGGGGGATGGGGCTGTGGAGTCTGACAAAAGCTCATGGTGCCTCTCTATACAAACCTGGGTCACTCTGTGCACCTTCTGTACTGGTCTTGTGTTATACTCTAGTTACAACCAGAGCAGCATTCCTAATTCTGCAGTAACATTAGGTCCTGCACTCGTTACAGCCAGAGCTGCAGCTCTCTAAGCACAGAATGTGCAGACAGATATTGCCATGATGTGTTGCGGGAGTCACAGGGGCCCCTGGGTGCCTGCACTCTCCATAGGGCCGGTTCGAGCCGCCTCTACAGTCCCAGTGACTGTGGCCATATCTCCCACAATGCACTACAGGCAGCGGCGGTCTTCAGATCTAACCCGGAAGACAGCAGGTGTGTGAATGCAGCTCTGGATGTAATTGGAGTAAGGCCTCATGCACACGACTGTTGTTGTGTCCGTTGTTCCGTTTTCCGTGATTTTCAGCAGACCCATTGACTTTCAATGGGTGCGTGGAAAATTCTGAAAATGCACCGTTTCTCATCCGCGTCCGTGATCCTTTTTTTCCAGTCCTTGAAAAAAATATGACCTGTCCTATTTTTTTCACGGACAATGGTTCGCGGACCCATTCAAGTCAATGGGTCCGTGAAAAAACACGGATGCACACAAGATTGTCGTCCGCGTCCGTTTTTTTCCTATCATTTGCATGGCAAACTAAACTTCTTTTTTTTTTTTTACTTTCCTTCATGTCTGGAGATCCTCCAAAAATAACGGAAGACACACGGAAACAAAAACGGACACGGAACAACGGAACCCCTTTTTGCGGACCGCAAAAAAATACTGTTGTGTGCATGAGGCCTAATACACATGAAAAGTGAAGGGTTTACAGAGTGACGGCACTGTATGTACAGATTGAACTCCCCCTCCCTCGCTGCAGGTTTGGCTGTGTTTAGTGTCTGTTTTTGGAGTCAGGATCTCACTGCCCTAATAAAACTAGAGCTTTCCCTCCCCCCGTAGTATAGACCCCTTCCATGTTTATATATGGGGTGACCCCGCCGATGTCCCGTCACCTGTGGAGGATCCGTGATGTCATCGTTTTACTGGTTTCTCGTTTCTAATCCCAATAAAATGTATAACCCGGACGAGTGCGGCTCCCGATCCGCGTCTTCTCTGACAACAGGACCGCAGCACACAGGTTCACTTACCAAATGATTTCCTGTGTCAGTAAAGGCCATTAACCCCTTCATCATTTGCTGGATTGTCCCATGGGCAGGAGTCGTCCCCCCAGTGGTGTTGGCTGGTTCCAGCTCTGTTCACACGCAGCAGGTTTCTGGGACTGTCCAGTACATGTAGGTGAATAGACCGTAATGAGGGTCACGTGAAAAATCCATGTATGACCAGGAGGGCGTCATCCATGTCCGAGGAGCAGAGGTATCACTGTAAGAAAAGCGCTGAACACCAGATTATATTCAGGAGCGGTGGTGAGAGGATGGTGTACGGCAGAGGAGGGGTTAATATGAGGGTGCTGGGTGATCTGCAGCAGTGGAGGGGTTAATAGGATGTTGGGTTATGTGCAGCAGGGAAGGGGTTAATAAGAGACGGTTGAATTATGTACAGCAGGGGAGGGGTTAATATGCTGGGTGATGTGCAGCAGGGAAGGGGTTAATAAGAGACTGCTAAATGATGTGCAGCAGTGGAGGGGTTAATATGAGGCTGCTAGGTGATGTGCAGCAGGGGAGGGGTTAATATGAGGATGCTTGGTGATGTGCAGCAGGGGAGGGGTTAATATGAGGATGCTGGGTGATGTACAGCAGGGGAGGGGTTAATATGAGGATGCTGGGTGATGTACAGCAGGGGAGGGGTTAATATGAGGATGCTGGGTGATGTACAGCAGGGGAGGGGTTAATATGAGGATGCTGGGTGATGTACAGCAGGGGAGGGGTTAATATGAGGATGCTGGGTGATGTGCAGCAGGGAAGGGGTTAATGAGAGACTGCTGAATGATGTACAGCAGGGGAGGGGTTAATATGAGGATGCTGGGTTATGTACAGCAGGGAAGGGGTTAATAGGGTGATGTACAGCAGGGGAGGGGTTAATATGAGGATGTTGAGTGATGTACAGCAGTGAAGGGGTTAATATGGGGATGCTGTATGAAGATGTGCAGCAGGGAAGGGGTTAACAAGAAGATGCTGAATTATGTACAGCAGCGGAGGGGTTAATAAGAGGATGCTGGGTGACAGACAGCAAGAGAGGAGTTAATAGGGTGCTGCTTGATGTATAGCAGAGAAGGGGTTAATAAGTGGTTGCTTATTATGTACATCAGTGAAGGGGTTAACAAGAAGATGCTGAATGATGTCCACCAGTGGAGGGCGTAGTAGTGCAGGATTCTGTACTTACGTTACTGGGAGCTGTATTCACGCTCGTGTCCGGCAGGGGGCAGCGGGTTGCAGAGCTTTCAGTTCCATGACGCGTGCGTGCCACACTGGAACGCATAGCCGGAGGTGTAAAGCGGATCTACCTGTAGAAATGGCAGGTTGCTTAGCCTCACCCACCGGAAGTGGTCAGAGCAGTATGGCGGCTGCACAGTGAGGAGCGGACATGTGTTGGACTGCAGCTTGGAATTTGAGGTGAGTGACCGAGATACAGGGCACCGTGTCCGCCTGTATTACTGGCGGGTGTCCGCTGGAGCTGACTCCCGGGCGCCCTCTGGTGGCGGGGGGCGGCCGCCTTGCTTCCTGTGTGTGACGTGAGGGAGACACATGGATCTGGGCGCATATGTGGGGGCTGTGAGGGGCGATCTGTTCTTTCACTGATACCAATTTTAAGTGAGTGCGACTTTTTGATCACTTTATAAAAAAATTATTGGGTAGGTGAAGTGACCAAAAAATGGCAAATTGTCTTTTTTCCTTTTTTTTTTTCCTCGCCACGCCATTTTCCGTATGCCATTAATATAGTAATATTTTAATAGTATGGGCAGATTCGCACGCTGCGATGCCCATGACGTTTCTTTTTTATTGGTTAAGGCCTCATGCACACGACCATTGTTTTGGTCTGTATCCGAGCCGCAGTTTTGGCGGCTCGGATGCGCACCCATCTTGTCCGTTTTTGCGGACAAGAATAGGCAGTTATATCAATGGCTGTCAATGCGGACCGCAGAACACACAATGGTCGTGTGCACGTAGCCTTAGTATTTTTATTTTAAGGAAAGGGGGTGATTTGAACTTTTAGGTTTGTTTTTATTTTATTTTTATATTTATAAAAACTTTTTCTTACTTTTTTTTTAAAGTCCCCTCGGGTGACAATAACTGTCAGTCATTTGATTGCCCATAGTATTCAGTGATGCCTAAATAACCATCATTGAAGGCTTCATTTGCACTATATCAATACAAGGCTGCCACCTAGTGGCCTGTATTGATATATTCATCTAATTGACTCTGAAGCCGACTTGAGGCGTCGGTCAATTAGATCGAGGTAACGGGTCCCCCGATCTCAGCCGGGGAACGCTGTTACCAGACCGGAAGCGCGTCACTTTCAGTACCAGTCTGCGCAGATGCCGTGGTCACATTTGACCACGGCATCTGAAAGGTAAGATGTATGCGATCAGCCTTATGGCTGATCGCATACATGTGCCGCGGGTCTCTTTAAAATAGCAGAGACAGGGTTTCTGCTATTTTAAAGAGACCCGCGGCACATGTATGCGATCAGCCATAAAGCTGATCGCATACATCTTACCTTTCAGATGCGGGTGCCGTTTTTAGGGATCTGACCCGTGAAGTAGCTGTCCTTAAGGGGTTAAAGTGCAGAAACTATAGAAATTTGGACACTGAAACCCAGAAGGGCACCAACGAAAACCACTACTTGTCCTGCAGAAAATACCCTCAGTTATGGCTGCCCCATAATCTCGAGCTCTGTACAATATTAGAATGTATTGGCTCCGATGAGCCGGTTATTACTTTGCGAAGTCTCGCGGTACTTTGGGTAATAACTTCATAAATTGGTTTCTACTGTAAAAAAAAAAAAAATTTGCAGAACTTGGGTTTGGTTCCGAGGTACCGCCACCATCTCTGTGCCATACATTTCAGGAACCTGAGCTTGATGAAGGGCGTCCTCCCAGGTCTGCACGAAACGTCGTGGTTACTCCCAAATGTGGATACCTTGTTTGGCATTACTCCAATAAAAGGACATCTCCTAATTGCATCTGATCCGAGCGCCGTCATTGGGAATAACTTGATGTCTGTGTTAAGGCTGGAGCCCCAGAACCGCCGAGCGCGGACATTGTTGCGGCCAGAATAATTCTCCGGCCGGAGTCGGCAGTTGTGAAAAACAGAGGATTAAAGATATAAAAGTAAGTCAAGTGTTTAATCTGCAGAACCCCACGCCTGGCATCCAGCTGAAAAGGACAGTCAGGGTCTACTCTCCCAGCCGTGCTGATTGGCTGACAGTCCTGTGTCTCTTCCAGCTGGAGGCCACCAATCTCTCTAAGCTGGACAGTGGGGGATCTCAGCAGCCACTAATTTAACTCTTTATATTCCTCTTAAATTTATAAGCAAGTACAGTTGTGGGTAAAATGTAAATGCGCCCTAGTTATTGTAGCTGCGGGTCACATAGAAGATATGCTATTGCTGGCCGTTAGATGCACAGGTCTGTCTGAACGCCGTTCACACTCCGCACAACACTTCACGTTTTCTATTAACAATTTGTTTTCACACTGTATTCATCGTTGCTCGATAGATCGCCTTCTCAGTTGTCCCAATTCGCCCTCATTTCTTCAGTTTTAGAGGATTTGTCCAGTTCCTTGGACCCCTGCAGAGTGTCGCACCTGTAGAAAAATTCATGCTCCCCTCCCCCCACTGCTCTAGTCTACAGGGTGGCCCCCATCTCCGAATCAAACGGCCTAATAGTAAATCTGCCTTACTTGTCCGTAGCCACCAATCAGAGCTCGGCTTTCATTTTTTCAGAGCCCTGTAGGACCTGAAAGCTGAGCTCTGATTGGTTGCTATGGGCAACTAAGACTGATTTATTATTCAGTGTGATAAAAGTGGCCTATTGTGTCAGAAAGGTGGTGAATAGTGATTGTGGAAGGCGCTGTGCGAAGCAGATCGATTAAGGAAACACGAGAGATCTTTGCCGACAAGTCCCCAGGAACGGAACCACCAGCGAAACGTCGTATTCGGAGTCTGGTTCACAAATGGCGTCAAACGTGAAGCAACCGAGGCCTCCATCCATCAGGACGGCTGAAGTTGTGCATGAAATCCAGCAGCGGAGCAAGTGTCCCCCCCCCCCCAAAAAATCATCTCGAAGACTGTCTCAGCAAGTCGGTGTATCAGGAACGACGTATCAGCGAGAGCCGAAATCTCCGAACCGGAAACCGCACCGAGTAACGTGTCTGCAGGAACTGAAAGAGCCACGGAAATTACTGGACTTGGTCGCTGACTTTGGTTGCTAACAGACGTTTGGACCCTTTGCTGGACTTCATGACGGTTTCATTTATCAGGTCAAGTAAATTCCCAGAATACGAGGTACTGGTCCGCTGAAAATCTTACTCGCGAAACATCACTTGGAACCGAACCCGAGTTCGGGAAATGGCTTTCTATAGTACAAATTAATTTATGAAGTTATTACCCGAAGTCTCACGAAGCAATAACTTCGGCTCATCGGAGCCAATACATTCTAATACTGTACGGAGCTCGAAGCTACAAAGTTTTTTGCGAATCGACTTCGTTTTTTTTTATCCGAAGTCGATTCTCTCATCCCTAATCACAAACGCCATCCGCAGCATCGCAAGCCGTATCAGCCGCCATGACACTTGCACTTTTACTTTGCTGTTAAAGTCTATGGATTTTCAGCATGCTATTCCACTATAGAGTATCTGCAGCTCATCCCACCCGTGCTAAGCAATAAAGCAATGACCTGTACATAGGCCCACTGTAAACCTGCGAATCATGCTCTGTGATGTCGCGGGGGGGCGCGGATGATGCTCTCTGTGATGTCGCGGGGGGGCGCGGATGATGCTCTCTGTGATGTTGCCGGGGGGGGACGCGGATGATGCTCTCTGTGATGTTGCCGGCGGGGGACGCGGATGATGCTCTCTGTGATGTTGCCGGCGGGGGACGCGGATGATGCTCTCTGTGATGTTGCCGGCGGGGGACGCGGATGATGCTCTCTGTGATGTTGCCGGCGGGGGACGCTGATGATGCTCTCTGTGATGTTGCCGGGGGGGGACGCGGATGATGCTCTCTGTGATGTTGCCGGGGGGGGACGCGGATGATGCTCTCTGTGATGTTGCCGGGGGGGGACGCGGATGATGCTCTCTGTGATGTTGCCGGGGGGGGACGCGGATGATGCTCTCTGTGATGTTGCCGGGGGGGGACGCGGATGATGCTCTCTGTGATGTTGCCGGGGGGGGACGCGGATGATGCTCTCTGTGATGTTGCCGGGGGGGGACGCGGATGATGCTCTCTGTGATGTTGCCGGGGGGGGACGCGGATGATGCTCTCTGTGATGTTGCCGGGGGGGGACGCGGATGATGCTCTCTGTGATGTTGCCGGGGGGGGACGCGGATGATGCTCTCTGTGATGTTGCCGGGGGGGGACGCGGATGATGCTCTCTGTGATGTTGCCGGGGGGGGACGCGGATGATGCTCTCTGTGATGTTGCCGGGGGGGGGACGCGGATGATGCTCTCTGTGATGTTGCCGGGGGGGGACGCGGATGATGCTCTCTGTGATGTTGCCGGGGGGGGACGCGGATGATGCTCTCTGTGATGTTGCCGGGGGGGACGCGGATGATGCTCTCTGTGATGTTGCCGGGGGGGGACGCGGATGATGCTCTCTGTGATGTTGCCGGGGGGGGGACGCGGATGATGCTCTCTGTGATGTTGCCGGGGGGGGACGCGGATGATGCTCTCTGTGATGTTGCCGGGGGGGGACGCGGATGATGCTCTCTGTGATGTTGCCGGGGGGGGACGCGGATGATGCTCTCTGTGATGTTGCCGGGGGGGGACGCGGATGATGCTCTCTGTGATGTTGCCGGGGGGGACGCGGATGATGCTCTCTGTGATGTTGCCGGGGGGGGACGCGGATGATGCTCTCTGTGATGTTGCCGGGGGGGGACGCGGATGATGCTCTCTGTGATGTTGCCGGGGGGGGACGCGGATGATGCTCTCTGTGATGTTGCCGGGGGGGACGCGGATGATGCTCTCTGTGATGTTGCCGGGGGGGGACGCGGATGATGCTCTCTGTGATGTTGCCGGGGGGGGACGCGGATGATGCTCTCTGTGATGTTGCCGGGGGGGGACGCGGATGATGCTCTCTGTGATGTTGCCGGGGGGGGACGCGGATGATGCTCTCTGTGATGTTGCCGGGGGGGGACGCGGATGATGCTCTCTGTGATGTTGCCGGGGGGGGACGCGGATGATGCTCTCTGTGATGTTGCCGGGGGGGGGACGCGGATGATGCTCTCTGTGATGTTGCCGGGGGGGACGCGGATGATGCTCTCTGTGATGTTGCCGGGGGGGGACGCGGATGATGCTCTCTGTGATGTTGCCGGGGGGGACGCGGATGATGCTCTCTGTGATGTTGCCGGGGGGGGACGCGGATGATGCTCTCTGTGATGTTGCCGGGGGGGACGCGGATGATGCTCTCTGTGATGTTGCCGGGGGGGGACGCGGATGATGCTCTCTGTGATGTTGCCGGGGGGGGACGCGGATGATGCTCTCTGTGATGTTGCCGGGGGGGGACGCGGATGATGCTCTCTGTGATGTTGCCGGGGGGGGACGCGGATGATGCTCTCTGTGATGTTGCCGGGGGTGGGACGCGGATGATGCTCTCTGTGATGTTGCCGGGGGGGGACGCGGATGATGCTCTCTGTGATGTTGCCGGGGGGGGACGCGGATGATGCTCTCTGTGATGTTGCCGGGGGGGGACGCGGATGATGCTCTCTGTGATGTTGCCGGGGGGGACGCGGATGATGCTCTCTGTGATGTTGCCGGGGGGGACGCGGATGATGCTCTCTGTGATGTTGCCGGGGGGGCGGATGATGCTCTGTGATGTCGCGGGGGGGGGGGCGCGGATGATGCTCTCTGTGATGTCGCGGGGGGGGGGGGCGCGGATGATGCTCTCTGTGATGTCGCGGCGCTGAGAGCAACCTCCATTACTCCACGTGTTCTGAAACTACAACTCCCAGAATCCTTCTGTCACTTTTATGGGAGTGACCAGAACAGCCAGCAGGAGTGCATGCTGGGAGTTGTTGTTTCACAGCAACTGGAGTGCCGACATTTCCCTGCTTATGTCATAGTACGTGATGATAATGATGATTATTCCACTTATGTCATAAAAGGATAATCCACAAAACGGGCAAAATGCAGAAAGTGTCGGCCCAGGACAAATGTACACGATGAAGTCACAGTATGGATCCTCTTGACTTGGCTTAAGACGTGGAAATGCGCCGACGTTTTCACTCACAATTGTGGCATAAAGTTTAGCCAACTAATAGGTGGTATAAACACACAGTAGGCAGATTTACTGATAAAGTGCAATTTTTATACAGCGTATGCATCATTATCATCCAGCCTCAGACAATTTGATAAATCTTGTGCAAAATTTTAAAGTTTACAATGTCAAAAAATGAGATTTTATTAGTTAATGTTCCCCAGTGTGTGTGACTTGTACCCAGTGTGACTGAGCCATGTCCTTGATCAGGAGAACAGACTGCTAATGGGTCCATTACATTTATAACTGTATGTTGCATTTTTCAGATGGAGAGAAAAAGAAAACTCAAAGGTGGAGCAGAAAGACTGCGTGAAAGGAAAAAACAGCTGCTGGCCTCAGACGCGGAAACCTGAACCGAGCTGAGCGACCTGTTTAAAGGTAGTGGACCTTCCCCAGCTCAGCGGCCGCCAATAAAAGACAAGCATATCCAAAAAGAGAATGAGATCTGAAGTTTATCCGCACCTCAAGCATTGGCACAGACAATAAGAGTCAAGAAGAGACTGAGCTCTCCAGTATAACCTATGCATGTAAAGAAGAACTAGAAGAGAATGAGCGCTGCAGTATAACCTATACATGCAGAGAAGAACTAGAAGAGAATGAGCGCTGCAGTATAACCTATACATGCAGAGAAGAACTAGAAGAGAATGAGCGCTGCAGTATAACCTATACATGCAGAGAAGAACTAGAAGAGAATGAGCGCTGCAGTATAACCTATACATGCAAAGAAGAACAAGAGGAGAATGAGCGCTGCAGTATAACCTATACATGCAAAGAAGAACTAGAAGAGAATGAGCGCTGCAGTATAACCTATACATGTAAAGAAGAACTAGAAGAGAATGAGCGCTGCAGTATAACCTATACATGCAGAGAAGAACTAGAAGAGACTAAGAGCTTGAGTGTAGAACGACCTATTATAACCTACACATGCAGAGAAGAACAGGAGGAGAATGAGCGCTGCAGTATAACCTATACATGCAGAGAAGAAAGACCAGGAGACACTGAGAGCTCCTGTGTAGACGCCACCACAAGTGGTAGGGCACAACCAGAATTATCTGAAGTAAGATCAGCTAAATGGCGGACAAGCAAAGCCATTGATATTTTTGTTAGGCCAAAGAAAAACGAGCAAGCTTTTTTCTTTCAGTCGCATCCGATACAGCCATTTGAGGATCCCAGTCTACCATTTGCACCAAAAAAAGTATTTCTACGGAAAAACGGTTCTCGGCGTGAATGGGTGTCCTACAGCAAGTCAGCCAATGCCCTCTGCCCTCTACTGTACGGTCTGCTTGTTGTACAGCAAGACTAATGAAAGGAGGGTATTTATAGAAGGAATGAAAGACTGGACGCACACCGCCCAACGCATCAACGAGCACGAGACCAGCAAACGCCATAATGCTTGTGCAGAGATTCATATGCAAGCCTTAAAGCAGGAAGGCATTGGTTTTTCAGAGCAATAGGAAAAGAAAAGAGAGGAAATTGAACATAAGAGCAGTCATGGAAATGGTGGTTGAGGTTATCAGACTGGTTGGTAGACGAGGACTGCGCTATGGGGCATCTGACGCTGCATACACTTTGTGTGATTCACTGCTGGACCAGGACAACTTTTTAGAATTTCTTATACTTCTCAGTAACTACGATACAGGGTTGAAGAGTCATTTGGAAAATGTCAACAGGCGCATGAATCGGGAAGTACGGGTCGTGAAAGTCCGTTGACATTCTTCTCAAAAACCACTATAACCAATGTCCTCCAAGTGATTGCATTCTTAATTAAGAAGTCCATTGCTGATGAAGTAGGAGAGGCTGGCATGTTCTCTGTGCAGCTGGACGCGACGCAAGATATTTCAGCGAAGGACCAATCTTCTGTCATAATTCGGTACGTGGACAAATTGAAAAGCGCCCAGGAGCGACTACTCGCTGTTGTCAGTGGTGCGGATTTAACGAGTAGAGGGTCCCTTGAACTTCTGAAGCAAACATTAAGGACTAACGACTTGGACATTAGTCATGCAAGGCATCTACAATAGGTTCTCGGCTCAGCTACAAGTCCCCAGAACGGGTTCACGTGTGTTGTTATGACCATGCAATAAACCTTTGGATTTTGGACGTGACTCGATCACCTATTGCTGCAGCCTCACTCTTATATCTCTTAAAGATGGTTGCTGTTTTTTTTAAGGGAATCTTTTATGAAAGAGAGTGCAATGACTATCAACACCACAGGCTGCAAACCATTTGTGAAACACATTGGTGGTCAGAAGACGTAATACTGACTAAAGTATTCGGTTCATTCGACGACCCCGAGCAGTTCTTTATATGTTGATGTGGTTCTGTCCCTCGACACCATTGAAGTATCTGAAAAAGACTCTTCTGACTTGAGAGCCAAGGCTAGAAGCTACAAGGAAGGACTTCTACAATATGAAACAATCATGACGGCGTTCATCTATCTGCGCATCTTCAAGTTGACGGCAGCCTTGTCAAAATATCTGCAAACAGTAGGGATCGATCTGCTAAAAGCGCATCAGATGGCCATGAGCACATTGGAGCAGTTGGAGAAAATTAAAAGGGACGTTGAGGAGGTTGATAATTTTGTTGAATGGGCGACGGAGGAATTTGATAAGCGAAGCCTCACACATGATATCGTCATCGAAGACGTCTTTGTGAAAGCAGTGAGGAAAAGGATTCCCAGAGAAGCTTCTTCTGAAGAAGAAGCGACCGCCGACGCATTTAAAGACTTTGCAGTCGGTGTGCATAACAGGGTATTGGACACAGCCGTAGAGAGTCTAAATGCAAGGTTTGAGAAGAATGAGATGTTGTATTGTAATCTGGCTTGGATGTCTCCTGCACGCTTTAGAGGGATAAAGACCTCGTTGCCTCGTGATGCACTTCAAAAGCTGGGTGAAGTACTCGCCACGTTTGGAACGTAACGAATGAGCAGCTCCGATCAGAGCTTGTGAGCTTGGCTAATAACTGGGACAGGCAGAAGAGATCTCTGCCCGAGGAATACCTACAGGAGAACGAGGAGGAGATGGAGCACAATGAGAAGAAGTCTGTGCGCAGACTGTCGGAACTGCAGTGTGCGTTTATCTGTTGCTGGAACGCTACAACTTGTTCACGGAGGCGTACCAGAACATGGGTATAGCCTACAGGTACCTGCTGACTCATGGCATGTGAAGAAAGTACTTCAGTACTCCAAATGAGCAAGAGCAGGTTGTGGACGCAGAGTGCTGAGCACGTGGAAACGTTTCTTCTCATGGCTGCTGAAAAAGACGTTCTACAACAAATAGAGCCAGATGTGATTATGGCGACCGTAGCCTTAAAAAGTACACAACGAACTGTACCCGCAATAGAACCGCAATTAAACCTGAAACCTAATTACATGAAAAACCGCGTGGTTACTGATCTCCACCGATCTGATCTCCGGACTTGTCCCAGCTCAACATGCCATTTGGCCACTCTCGGCCCTTAGTGGTGACCTGCTTCAGTCTGCGATTGGCTGAGCTGGGCTTTCTGGTGTGTTAAACTGGGACAGGAAGTGCAGAGCAGCAGCTGGGGATCGGTGGATTGGAGTAGTAATTCTTATTTTTTACATCTTCCGGACTTTAATTTATTTACATCCTTTAAAGAGTACCCATCCCCCTCCCCTGACACGTCTGTTTTATTATTGTATTCACCATGAATTAACAGTTCTGAAACCTCTTTTTTCTCCACTCTTGTGTTGTGCTGGTGTTCTATTATTCCTGCTAGAAATTACAAATAAACTGCCATTTACTGGCTGGACTGATGGGACACGATCAAACTGTGCAGAGGCACCCACTCCCCCCATTGTAGTTGATGTATTCATGTCAGAGTAATAAGAGAAATGGCGCACCAGAGGGTAGAAGAGCAGATGCTCCAGAATTGTTCTATTAAAGGGAATATAAGCGTTTGCCTGAAGAGACCGGTACACGTTGAAGCGCCACTTTTTTCATCAGGCGGAGCAGTCAAGAAAATCTTAACTTTTCCTGTTCCTCCTTCTGCACGTTAAGAGTGAAGGGAGCCCCTCATGTTGTGCATGCGATACTGCTGGAGGAGCTGAGCTGACTGCTGTATAGATTTATGGGAAACTATTCAATATAACTTGAGTTTTATTGAAATCTCTGCTTTTTCTATACTTAGCACCGCCCACTGGACTCCTATCGGGGATCGACAGTTCTGTGTGTACAGTCAGTGGGAAGGCTGCCGACCACTGAGGAGCGCCCACTGGACTCCTATCTGGGATCGGCAGTTCTCTGTGTGTACAGTCAGAGGGAAGGCTGCCGACCACTGAGGGAAGGCTGCCGACCACTGGACTGCTAAGCACTGAAAGGGCTTTAAATGGCTAAAATAAAAGTTTTTACTGAATCTCTTCCTATAAAACTATATAGACCTCAGCTCCCCCTGCTCTATAACCTGCTGCCTGCAGATAGGACTATGTTATTACCATGTGATATTCATTGACTTTGATGTTCGGAGACATTACTGTTTTCCTTAGTCATTGTCTAGCTTTTCTTCTGAAAATTTGCCCCCCATCCAGGTGTACCTGTGGGGAGGTCCCAGCTGCTTTGTTCCAGGGCTGTGGAGTCGGAGTCGAGGAGTCGGAGTCAATTTTGGGTACCTGGAGTCGGAGTCGGCAAAAATTGAACCGACTCCGACTCCTACTAAATTTAAATTGGAATAAAAAAATAAAAAAGCAAGTTTAAATGTCCGAATTCATAAACAGTTATAATTAATGACTTCTCTACTGTAAGAATAAAGGTCAATGCATGCAGTGCCTCACGTAACCGCAAAACAAACGCGTTCAGTGATGTGAAGAAGCATGCTTTTCATATGCTTCACTATATGGCACGCAATGCACAATTAGGAGTGGCAATACATATACTTTCCATTGTGTTGTGTTCTGATGTTACAGGGAACACAATGCCCATGGTTTACCTCGCCTCTCACTGATAAGGGATTAAGTAAATATGTGTTTTGCAGGACTAGAGACACTTGTATAAGTGAAGGGAATGGAGGGTCAATAGTTAAAGACTGAAGCTGTAAACCATGGATGTCAAACTCATGGCCCTCCAGATGTTGCAAAACTACAACTCCCATCATTCCCTGATAGCTGTAGTATGCCCAGGCATGATGGGAGTTGTAGTTTTGCAACAGCTGGAGGGCCACGAGTTTGACATCCCTGCTGTAAACCATTGGAAAAACTGCTGTCATTCAGCTAAGGCTATAAAACGTGTAAACTCAGAATGTTATCTTAAACTTTAAACATGACTATGGGATTCTTCTAGGGAAATCATGTTTTAAAATAAATGTCCCTTCCTGGATCCTCCCACTGCCCTGTCTTCAGCAGAAGATCAGCACACAAAGGAGAAGGCAGCAGCTTCTGCCCAACTACCTCTCTGTGCTAGAAGAGCTTAGAAGAACTTCTTCTTTCTTTCCTTCAAGGAATGTATAAAATACATTCGCATATTAAATACAGAGGAGTCTGAGTCGGAGTCGGGGAGTCGGAGTCTGAGTCGGAAGTACAAAAAACTGAGGAGTCGGAGTCGGGGAGTCGGAGTCTGAGTCGGAAGTACAAAAAACTGAGGAGTCGGAGCATTTATCTACCGACTCCACAGCCCTGCAGTTTGTTCAGTGATCTTCTGGTCCCTTTCTGTCAACTTCCGCAGGAACAGGGTTCACGTGCGCCTCCGTCAGTGACTCAACGTACCCTAGCAGCAACCTGACAACTGGGGACATCTCGGCACTGAGGCCAGTCATTGGCTGCAGTGGTGCAGATGACCCCCACCTGTGCAAAAGTTAACTGACCGGGACTGGAAGAAAGCCAGGGAGCCTGAAATGATCAGCGAGTAGCAGATGAGTAGGGCTTTTCCCACAGGTACAGTTGGCTAGGATACAATAAAAAAAATATTAATAATCTAGACAAGCCCTTTAATTATATATTATGTTAAAACTTTACAAGTTGTGTTCTTCTTGGTCTTTTATAATTGTGTGAATAGTACACTGGTTACTATGCTGGGTGGGTTGGTTTAAAGGGCCATTTTTTTACTTTACTGCAAAATCATTTAAAAAAACCTTGCGAGTTGTCGTCTGTTGAAATATTGAAGCTAGTGTGTAATACAGTGTATTGAAGGCATGCAAGAAAAATACAATGTATATGGGCATAGTTACATAAAGCCTGTGGCTTTGCACCATTTGCATGCCACCCCTCAGAATGAATGGAGAGCAATCCGTTTAGGATGCATCAGTTCAGTCCCTCTTAAGTTTTTTGGGCCGGAGAAAATACCGCAGCATGCTGCAGTTTTCTCTCCGGCCAAAAATCCTGAACACTTGCCGGAATGCTGAATCCAGCATTCATTTCCATTGAAATGCAATAATGCCGGATCTGGCTCCAAGTGTTCCGGCAAAACGGATGCGGTTTTGCCGTCTACGCACGCGCAGACCTTTTACAAAATGAGAAAAAAAACGAATACCTGATCCGTTTTTCCAGATGACAACCGGAAAGACTAATCCGGCTTCGCAATGCATTTGTGAGACGGATCTGGATCCATCTCACAAATGCATCCGTTTGCTTCCCGATTGCTGCATCCGGCAGGCAGTATCGGCGACGAAACTGCCTGCCAGAATCCTCTGCCGCAAGTGTGAAAGTTCCCTTAAGGGGTATGGCTTCAGATGCTTTGTGTTGTGACAAGATTCTGATGCAAAGTAAGCCAACTAATAGCTGGTGTAAAGTTAGACAGGTGTCTGGCCATTGACAAAATTTGTCATCTACCCCGTACTGTGATGAATTTGGTGCATCTTTTACACAGTGTAACTATGACATCTACATTTTAGACAGGATCAGTTAATCTGCCCCTTTGTGTTTTTTAGTTACTCCTAATTTTGCATTTGGTCATACACAAGATAATTAGATGCTGTTGGGATTTCTTTGTGCAGGTTGTTCTAGTGGTGATAGATAATCAGTTCTCACCTCTCCTGTCCTTATACTATATCCAGTGATGAGCAGGGTGTTCTAGCGGTGATAGATAATTGGATGATTTTACTAATTTATGACGTAAAGTCATGATTTTATTAAAGACACGGAGGCGAGTATTGCTATATCTTCCTTTACTACAAAACTACAGCAGCAAAGAAAAAACTTAAGAGATTAGCATATCTCCATGGTAACAAACCCCTCCCACATGGTCCTCTATATATAGTCTCTGTCACAGGAAACCCTCCTCTTTCTTGGCGGATGCCACTCCAACTCTTCAGGAACCTTGGAAAACAGAATTCGAGAAACCGGAGGAACTGGAACTGCGATGCTGTAACTGGAAACTAGGAACGTAGATCATATGTAATCCAGCCAATAAAGATGATTAAGTCACACTGGAAGAAAGAACAGAAACAGGAAATCACATAGAGGGGATACTAGTCTCCTTTAAAATAAAATATGTATGCAAAGCAGTAAACAACATGATAAATAGTAAGCATAAAGTAATCAATACAAAAGCAAAATAGTAAGATAAATATATTAATTAATGTGACAAGGGAGGGAAATAAGAAAATGAGGGGGGGGGGCAATACTCGCCTCCGTGTCTTTAATAAAATCATGACTTTACGTCATAAATTAGTAAAATCATCCAATTTTATTTCAAGCCACGGAGGCTCCTATTGCGAGTTTAAAGCTGTCCAATAACAGAAGAAAATACATGTTGAGTAGGACGAAAGTAAAATTCTCTGAAAGTTGATACCCTGGACCAGTCTGCAATTTTCATAACGTCTTCCAGACGAGCACCTGCTGCCATCATAGAAGTGGAAGACGCGCTCCGAGTAGAACTGAGCAGTGAATACGGAAGTGTCAACGCCTGCCAAAGACATGAGCCATTTCACCCACCTGGCCAAAGTCGTGGTGGAGACCGGGCGAACGGATGGCGATAAGAAAGGAACAATTGAGGGACCTCGTTGGAACGATGAGATAAGGTTCGAGACTCATATTCCCGTAAACAAGATACCGGACAGAGAGCGGGAACCGCCGGAAAACAAGGAAAAGAAACGGAGCGAATCTGGGTCTTAGTTCGACGAGAAATGTCAAAAGTGACTCCTTCAGGAGAGAAAAATCTGGCGTCATAATCTAAAGCTCTCACGTCAGAAACTCTCTTGCAAGAGATAAGACAGAACAAAGTGACTAGCTTAGCCGACAATTGACGTAATGAAAGTTCGGAGTTGGAAGGCCAGGAAGAGAAGAAATTTAAAACCAAAGAAACGTCCCATGTGGCAGAAAAACGTGGTCTGGGAGGACGGGACATCCTGGAACCCTTGAGTAAGCGACAGACCAATGGGTGTTGTCCAGCTGGACGGCCTTCGAAACCCTGGTGAAAAGAGGAAATGGCGGATCTGAAAAGATTTATAGTCCGATAGGCCTTACCATCCTCGAATAGGGAAGTAAGAAAACTCAAGATGTCCACTACAGGGGCCGAAACGGGATCCAGACTCCGGTCCACGCACCAACTAGACCAAGATCTCCAGGCTGCTTTATAAACCCGTCTAGTGCTGGGAGCCCAAGACTCCTCCAGTAATCTCCAAGTTGCTTCCGAAAGGTCGCGGCCTTCGTGGGAACGCCTGATACTCTGCAAGCTAGTAGTCGAAGAGAACCCTCCAGAAGAAGAGGGTGTTGAACGTCTCCCGGACCTAAGAGAAGATCTGGACAATCTGGCAAGAGAAAAGGAGGAAGGATGAGAAGCTCCAAAAGGTTGGGAAACCACGACTGAGTGGTCCAGAACGGAACAATCAAGATGATCTCTGCTGATTGGAAACGAACTTGACTCAGGGTTCTCGGGATCATTGAGAACGGCGGAAACGCGTAGTGGAGGTCTTCGGACCAGTCCTGAAGGAATGCGTCCACAGCTTCCGCTTCCGGGTCCGGGCGTCAACTGAAGAATCTCGGTAGTTGTTTGTTCAAACGGGAAGCAAAGAGGTCGATGTAAACAGGACCCCAGACTGAGGAGATGGCAGAGAACACCTGCGAGTTTAATCTCCAATCGCTGGCATCCCTGAGATAGCGTGAGCTCCAGTCCGCCTGAACGTTGTGTAATCCTGGAATATATTCCGCCACCACTGTAAGTTCCCGGCTCAGACAGAAAGACCAGAATTCCCTGGCCAAATGAGAAAGCATGGGAGAGTGTGTACCGCCCATGGCATTGACATAACGGACAGCGAAGACGTTGTCCATGCGTAGTCGAATGCAAGTTCTGATCATGTCTTTCGCAAAACTGCGAATGGCGAATGAGCCCGCCAGGAGCTCCAAAGCATTGATGTGCAGAGGAGATTCCTCCATCGACCAAGGACCTCCGGTAGAAATGCCTTCGCAGTGGGCCCCCCAGCCGAGGAGGCTGGCATCGGAATCCACTGTAAAATCCTGGACGAGGACCTGCAAATCGCCTTCCCATTCCAGGCTTGGAGATTGCAGATCCACCAACGGATTTCGTCCCGAGTTTCGTCGTCTAGACAAATAAGATCCGCGTAGGTGGCTCCCCTGTGTAAATGGGCCGTCTTCAGGCGTTGAAGGGCCCGGTAATGTAAAGGGGCTGGAAAAACGGCCTGGATGGAGGAGGATAGGAGGCCGATGATCCGAGCCAGATGTCAAAGGGAAATTTGTGGTATTTCCAGTGTTCTGCGTAATTCCTTGCGAATCTCCTTGATCTTTGTTGTCGGAAGACTGAGGGTTTCTGCTACCGAATTCACAGAAAACCCTAGGAATTCCATTGTCCGTGCTGGGGTCAAAACGGACTTGTCGTAATTGATGAGGAATCCTAACCCGGTTAACAGGTTCGAAGTGAGTTCCAGATGTGATAGAAGGGTATGTCTGTCCTGGGCCAACAAAAGGATGTCGTCCAGGTAGATAATTAGTCGAATTCCTCGACTGCGAAGCCATGCTACTACCGGCCGCATGAGTTTGGTGAAACACCATGGAGCCGACGAGAGGCCGAAGGGGAGGCAAGTGAAGCGCCAAGTTTCTCCCTTCCACAGAAACCGAAGTAGGTCTCTGGAGGATTCTTCTACTGGGACAGTGAGGTATGCGTCCTTTAGGTCGAGTTTTACCATCCAATCCCCTTTTAGTAGAGGATCCCTGAGAAGATGGATGCCCTCCATCTTGAAGTGTCGATACCGTACAAAACTGTTTAGGGGGCGCAGGTTGATGGCGGGATGCATTTGGCCGCCCTTCTTGTGTACCAGAAAGATAGTGCTCAGGACACCCCCAGGGAAATTTGGTGCACGTTCGATCGCTTCCTTTCTGAGCAGGTCCATCAGCTCCCTGTCTATATGAAATAGGGTGTCTGATGGGGTGATCATAGGGTGGGGAGGGAAGGGGAGACTCGGAAGACTTACCAACTCTATTTGGAAACCAAGAATTGTGGACGAGCACCCAAGTGTCCGTGGTGATGGTGGACCAAAGACGAGAAAAATGTCCGGAGTCTGCCCCCTACGCAAATTGGAGAAGAAAGAAGTGGAGGTACACTTACCGAAAGGGCGACGGGAGCTGGAGCCTCCACGGAAGCCTCTACGATTGGGAGCACCTCGTGATGGGAAGAAACCCGATGGTTGTTTGGAATCCTGGAATGAGGATCTTTCAGAGAAGGAGCGGTGGTTGTAGGAACCTCGACCCGAGACCCGGGTCTGGAATGAGGAGCGGCCGGACAGACGGCCCCTGGAACTGCCGGCCCTGTGTGAAAAACGAGGATGGAAAACCCTCCTCATAGAGGATTGGGCCTTGTCAAGGGCCGTAAATGCTCCAACATATTTGCTCATATCTTTTATAAATGAGTCGCTAAAAAGGAGACCTTGTGCCTCACTACCTGCTTCGGATAGGGCCAGATTAGATAATTTTGGCTCGATCTTAAATAAGATCGCCTTACGTCTCTCGATTGAAAGGGAAGTGTTAACATTCCCGGCTATACAAATGGCACGTTGTGTCCAACCACGGAGGACCTCAGGGTCCACAAATTCATTAGCCGCTCTAGCGGTCTCGGCCAATTCGAAAATCTTGGCTAGGGGCCCAAAGACGTCCAGGAGCTTGTCCTGGCACGCCCGAAGAGCAGAAGTCTAGGCCTCTCCTAGGATTCCAGCCAGTTTTGGAAAGAAATTGGACCATCTTAGGGTCTACTGCTGGTGTATCGCAAACTTTGTTTGCTATTAAAGGCCGCGGGCATTCGGCTTTGAGCTTTTTACGTGCCTCCTTACTGAGAGGGCAGCGGACTCTGGATTCCAGATATTGGGCTACATGATTCAGCGGTAGCCATTCAGCCGATCTTGGATGGTGTAGTGAGTCGGGGTCAAATAATGGCTCCCCAGAGGGGTCGGTCAAAGGGCCCGATGAACCTGCTGCAGCTTGAGAAGTAGACGGTCCTGCCGCTGTAGCGGAACTATTAATGGGCCGAGCAGATGGAGAGTCAGACAGGTCTGCATCTGGGAATTCCTCATCCTCGAACCTAACCTCCTCGTAGTCGGAACCAATTTCGGATCCTGAATCTGACTCTAGTTGTGCTCTGGCACATTTCCAGCTCCTCGCCTTTTCTGCCTGGCGGGAATAGGCTCTTTTGCGCGATTCTGGCGCGCTATCATGGGTGGCTTTGGACACACCAATCAATTCGGTTCTGGAGGTTGGATGGGAAGCAGTACCTGATTGGGTGTCAACCCTGGGTGGGGGAGGTTGAACTATGAGTGCATCAGCAATTGACCTGGATAGGGAATGGGACATGGATCCCATTGCCGCCATAATAGCCTCTGACACAGAGCGTTGTAGGATATCCACATGGGAAGGTTCTAACATTAAAGGGGCTCCACTAAATGTAGGAGCTGTAGCAGGGGAGTGAAATTCTACCTCAGAATCCTCTGCCATAGACTGTTTAGATGGGGTATGAGCCATAATAGCCTATGTAGGATACAGTATAAATGAATAATTAATGGGCCTGGGATTAGTGATAAATGTCACTATTATAAACTATAAAGTATGGGGTAGCTGAAAGAAAAGGCACACAAATAAACGGGGTGAGTTACCCCACAAGACGCAGAGCAGTTCTATCTGAAGCGATGCAGGGAATAAATTCACCTCAGAAAAAAGAGGGGGCGTGGCTTAGTGGAAACGCGCGCTCAAAGGAAAGATAAGTGACAGTTGATAAAATGGCCGCCGAGAAGTGAACCAAATGGAAGACGGAAACCCTGTCAGGTACGGCGAAAGTGGAAGTGCGGTTGCGGGGTAATATCTGAGAGCCGATAGAAGAGTAAGACAATAGGGAAGCAGTATGAAGAAAAACCTAATGGGCGCAATGTAGATAAAAAATTTAAACTACCTGGGCAAAATAAACCAGAGAAAAACAATAAACTGACAGAAATTAAGTTAGTGAATAAAGAAGAGTGCGCCCTGTAATGGAAAGAAATATATATATCTACTATGCATAACATTAGAAAAAATGACACAGTGAAGTACTTAGCTGTGGCAGCAGCAAAGAAAGAGGAGGGTTTCCTGTGACAGAACTATATATAGGGGACCATGTGGGAGGGGTTTGTTACCATGGAGATATGCTAATCTCTAAGTTTTTTCTTTGCTGCTGTGGTTTTGTAGTAAAGGAAGATATAGCAATAGGAGCCTCCGTGGCTTGAAATAAAATCAGTTCTCATCTCTCCTGTCCTTATACTATATCCAGTGATAAGCAGGGTGTTCTAGTGGTGATAGATAATCAGTTCTCATCTCTCCTGTCCTTATACTATATCCAGTGATAAGCAGGGTGTTCTAGTGATGATAGATAATCAGTTCTCATCTCTCCTGTGTTCTCTGCTGCCTTTATACTATACACAGTAATAAGCTGGGTGTTCTACTGGTGATAATCAGTTCTCATCTCTCCTGTGTTCTCTGCTGCCTTTATACTATACACAGTTATAAGCAGGGTGTTCTAGTGGTGCATTGGTTGACCTCTCGTGTCCTCCTTTTGGGTGGGGCTCGTTGGTTGACTTGACTTAGGATGTCTTTGGGTGGAATTGTTCACTGGGGATGACATGTCCAGTGCGACAGCCACGTTAGTGCTAAATTTGGGAGAAGGGGGGTTCTGCTGTAATTTCTTGGGAAGTCATTAGGTTTGTTTAGATGGGCTTCATGTGGAGATCTGTCTGTCTGTCTGTGCCTACTGAGGTCAGTGTATTTTGACACCTGAATAACTCATTGATTTGTTACACTTAGAGCCTCGACACTCGATTATGGAAAACTACAAGAAGGTGAGGGTGGAAGACAAACCCATGGAGATGCCTTTTGCTGCCCTTCCCCCAGATATTATCGAGATGAAGGTAAAAGATGGCAGCAAGATCCGGAACCTGATGAGTTTTGCTATAGGCAAGATGGAGAGTGAGAGTGTGCGGCAGATATTGTTTAGTGGTACTGGGAAAGCCCTCAGCAAGACTATAACCTGCGTGGAGATCATGAAACGAAGGGTGAAGGATCTTCACCAGATCACAAAGATTCTTTATAGACCAACTGAAGAGATCTGGGAGCCAATTGTGCCTGAGGTGGGGTTAGATCCCCTCACTGTGAAAAGGAACAGTCCCTCGATCTGTGTTCTTCTCAGTAAGGACCCTTTAGATACCACAGAGCCAGGGTACCAAGCTCCAGGCGACTATGACTCCATGTGGATCCAGGAGCTTAAAGTGGAGTCTAAAGGGCCAAAGAGGAGGAAACCAGGGTTGGGTCGAGGAGCATCAATTGGAAGAAAACAGCCGAGACCTCCTGGAGGACGTGGAGAGACCCCCAAGAAGGCATAGACTGACCTGAGCTATCAACGGAGGATCAGTGCAGGACCTTCCTGTCTACAGTCATCATTAAAGGGGTTGACCCATCTCACACACCGGTGACATATCGCTAGGATATGCCACCAATCTCAGATATTTCTAGAACGGGGCCCGCAAAGTAAATGAGGTCACACCGCACAAACCTGGCCACCCGCCATTCACTTATATGGAAGTGACGAAAATAGCCAAGAGGTGGCTCTCCCTTCACTCCTATGGGAGTTCTGGAAATAGACGGGCAAACTTGCTCCCCTCTTTTTGAAGCTCTCACAGAAGTGGATAGCATTCAGTGTGCGTTTGCCTTCGATTTGGGGGCCCTGTTCTAGAGATAGGTGGCATATCCTAGTGATATGCCACCAATGTGTGAGATGGGCCAACCCCTTTAAGGACATATGCTTCAATGATCTGTGCCCAAAGGTTCAGTGGTCAAGATGACCTGCAATCCTAAATTATTTTAAAGGGGTTGTCCCCAATAATTGATCGCTAGAACAAGGCCGTGTTCCTTGTTTGCATGGAGTGGGAGACGCACAGCTCTATGTTGCTGAATGGAGCGGCAGGACGCTTCATTCAAAGTGGGGCCCACAGGCCCCCATTCTTGTGACTGGTGGGCCCCAGCAATCAGACCACCGTCAGTCAGACCTTCTCCTTTAAATTGTGAAAAAGGAGATAACATGTAATGGTGCAAACCCCCTTCAATGGAAGCTGAAGATTTCCTGACCGGTTATAAAATGTTGTTGCCAATGTTCTGTTCTGTGTGGTTCTTGGTTGGGATAAGACGAGGAGTGATCGGCGTTAGAAGCCGACGCTCCTTCCCTAATAAATGTGAGTACGTTTGCAGCAGCCATTGCTGATATGTCTGTTCTCATCAAGACTCCTTGGTTGAGTCACTTCTTGCAGGGAAGAGTAAAGATGGCTGCTCCTTCTCAGACTCCAGCCGCTGATTGACAGGCTTCTCACTATTACTGTGCATACCGAAAAACCTGTCAGTCAGCGCCTGAAGCTCACATGTCATGAATATCATAGGACTCTTTGCTGCGTTGCTGGCCACTGGTTTAGGCCTCATGCACACGACTGTTTCCGTTTTGAAGTCCGTGTCGCATCCACATTTTTAGTGCACCCTTTTGGGGGCATTTATCAAAACGTGCGTAAAGGAAAATTGGCTTAGTCGCCCATAGCAATCAGATTCCAGAGCTCCTTTAAAAGTTGGAATCTGGTTGCGATGGGCAACTAAGCCAGTTTTCCTTTATGCCAGTTTTATAAACCTACTCCATTGACTTCAATGGCTCTGCATTTTGAAGACAAATATAGGGAGTTCTGTCTTGCAGAACGGACACACGGACGTGGAAAGCACATGGATCAGCCGTGAGTTTTCTGTATCCATATGTCCGCTCCACAAAAACGGTTATGGGCCCGCGTTATCATAGACCGCTGGAGTACGCCTCTCTATGATAACCAGGCGCGCTGCCGGATGATTGAGGAGGCGTATCCGTCAGTCCGTGCGTCTATACTGATATCTACGTTATGGGCTGGCATAGATTGCAGTGTTCTTTTATGGGGGGAAAAAAACAGACGTAAAAGATGAAGCAGTGAAGTCCCCGCCCTTCACTGCTTTGCACACCCTGTTTTGGGGAAAGTGGCAATGCCAGCAGATAAGTGTTTGTGCTAGTGGTGTTTTAAAGTTGCAAACGTGCATTTTGCTGCTTTTTCACGCCACAAAAGTGGCTTTTTTTTTTTTTTAACTGATAAATCTGTCCGCAAAATGCAGACCAAATAAAATGTGTACAGCCCATGGACCACCTCCGTATGTTGGGGATCCGTGATTTGCCACTGAAAAACAGATATGGCCATGTGTATGGGGCCTTTCATGGGATTATGGGTTACAAAGTGGCATGCTTACCAGGTGCCAGCACTTTTTTTTTTTATAAAATACCCCACCGTTCCAGCGCTGTTCCCCGCTGTTTTTGGCGCCTCATAAGAGTATCGGTACAGGGAGGAGGAAACAGCCGGGCGTCACCTTCTCCCTGGCTGTAGCGCGGACCAGTTGCAGCGGAGAACGTCACAGCCATGGAGAAGGCTGTGACGCGCTCCCCTGCGATTGCACCGCGCCAACCCAAAAGATGGAAATATGGATGCTAAATGACAAAGGGGACTGTCTGAAAGGAAAATGAAATGCACAGTAATGAGCTCATGTTCGGAGACTATAGATCAGGGGTTGGATTTAATTCTTAGGTTATAGTCAGAATTGCCCACAATGGTGACTTCTTTGTAGGGGGTGTGTGTGGCTCTTTAACCCCTTCCCGACTGCCCTGTGCAAATTTATGTCCGCGGTCGGGCATTTAAAAATGGCGCCCGCTGGCGAGCCTGCTTTTTTTTTAAACAACACCTAGCACTAATGTAGGCGATCGGTGATGACGTCGATCGCATGCATGCATTTAAGTCCTCAGATACCGTGGTCAAATGTGACCACAGCATCTGGGGAGTTAAAGACTGAGGGCGCAGCCTCTGTACTCAGGAGTGGTACGGGGCTGACACCCACTAGTTCCTATGGAGAGCCTGCCTGTGGCTCCAGAGGAACACAGTGTAATTCTAATAGATGCTAATGCATTGGAGTCTGTGAGAAAAGCAATCTAATGATTGCTTGCTATAGTCTCCTATAACACTATATATAAAAATTCAAATCAACCCCTTCCCCAAAATGTAAATAAAAATACATAAATAATTTAAAAAATTGATCATGGGCATCATCGTATGAACACTCCCGTACTGTTAAAATATAAAAATATGTATCCTATACAGCAAAAGTCGAAACTGAAAAAAGTAGAAATGACCAATCCTCCTGTTATTTGGTCACTTCACCTCCCACAGAAAATTGAATAAGAAGTGATCAAAAAGTCATATACACCCCAGAATGGTATCAATGAATAGTACAGATTGTCCCACAAAAAATGAGCCCTCTCACAGCTCCGTACACCTAAAAATAAAAAATATAAAGTTATGGGGGTCAGAATATGGCAATGCAAAGGAAATATATATTTTTTTCAGTATAAAACGCAAAAAAACTATTACAACGATACATAATATATACATATATAATGTATGTATCGTTGTGACCCAGAGAATAAAAGTAACAGGTCAGTTTTACCGCATAGGAAACAGTGTATAAAAAATAAAAGTGTCAGAATGGTGTTTGTTTTTTGTGTTTTTTTGATCCACCCCATTTGGAATTTTTTTTTCCCTTGCATCCCACCACATTGTATGCAACTGTAAATGATGCCCTTAGAAAGTACAACTTGTTCTGAAAAAAAAAAAAGCTCCCATACGGCTAGGTGAATGGAAAAATAAAAAAGTTATGGCTTTGGGAGGGCTGGGAGTAAAAAATTAAACGAAGAAACTGAAAATCACCCGGTCTTGAAAGGGTTAAGGGTAGGGGTCAGACCTATATAGGGATGTAACCAGAGATGTCATTGAGCCCCATCAGATCACTGTGTACAAGACCTCAGTGCCTGTATATACACTGGACCAGCAGAAGAGGGCAGCAGTGAGACAACTGATGCCAGGGGTGGAGCATGGCAGAACATCACACCGCACCCACTCGGCACCTGAGGACTCCTCAAATAGACAGTCTCCAGAATCCTCACCGCAAATCCAGGAGGCCTGCGACAACAAAGAGGGCGACTGATGCTCAGTCATAGGGTAATTACCCCCAATAGATCATGGATGGAGGGCCCCTTTAATGTAATCTCGGTGAGTGGCTCCCGGGAAGATGCGCTCCATGCTCAGTGGGTGAGATTTATCAGTACAGTCTAGACCAGGCAGAAGATGTGAAATTTTTTTTTTTCTGGAACAGATTAGGCCTGAATCTGCTCCAATGTGTCCTCATTCGTATGATGGTTTCTTCAGACGTTCTCGGCAATCTTACTCCAGTACATTATTACTGTTATTCTTTGTAGAGTACACAAGATCTCAAGCTGGTCCCCATCATCCTCCAACAGATTCATTGGTCTCAGTACAGTCCCTTTTTTTTCTTTGAGATTTCCATGTCCTTAGTATGGTCCCAGTGTCCTCCGTGCTTGTAGATTTCCTCAGTATGATCCCTGTGCCCTCATGCACAATCCCTGTTTTCCTTGGGAGATTCCCATGTCCTCAGTTTAGTCCCAGTGTCCTCATGTTCCTTGTAGATTTCCTACGTCTTTAGTACAACCTCCATGTCCTCAGTACTGGCCGCATGTGGTCAGTATTGCTCTCGTTTTCCTCAGAGATTCCCATGTTCTTAGTACAGTCCCTGTGTTCTCTGTACTGTCCCTGTTTACCTTGGACGCTCCTATTTCCATAGTAAAGTGTCAGCATTGCCCTTGTTTTCCTTGAAGATTCCCATATCCTTAGTATTGTCCCTGTTTTTCTCAGAGATTTCCATGTGTCCTCAGTACTTTCCTGGTTTTCCTTGGAGACTCCCTTGTCGTTAGTACAGTCCCGGTGTCCTCTGTACTGTGCCTTCCAAAGTAAGGTCCTCAGTACTGTCCCTGTTTTTCTCTGAGATTCCAATGTCCTCTGTAACGTCCCTGTTTTCTTCGGACATTTCCATAGTAAGGTCCTCAGTACTGTCCCTGTTTTTCTCTGAGATTCCAATGTCCTCTGCAACGTCCCTGTTTTCTTCGGACATTTCCATAGTAAGGTCCTCAGCATGGTCCTTCCTAGGAGATTCCCATCTTAGTTCAGTACCCGTGTCCTCTGTGCTCTCCCTTTTTCTTTGAACATTTCCATAGTAAGGTCTTCAGTACTGTTCCTGCTTTTCTCTGAGGTTTTGATGTTCTCTGTACCGTGCCTGTTTGTCCTCAGACATTTCCGTTGTCCTCAGCACGGTCCTTGTTTTCCACTGAGGTTCCTATCTTCTTAGTTCACTACCTGTGTCCTCTGTACTGTTAAAGCAAAAAAGTTATCAGATGTGTATTCGCTCACCCTTTTACAGCCATTAGGAAGGATGATGTGTTTCATCCGAAACGCGTATCTTTTTGTTTGTTTTTTATTTTGTATTGCGTGATGTTTTTATGTGCTTAAAATAAAGATTTGGAGGTTTGAACCACAAGTGCCAGAAGATTTCTCCAGGATTTACAGCATAAAGGGTGGACTGTCCTCTGTACTGTCCCTGCTTACCTCAGACATTCCTATTTCTGTCCCTGTTTTCTTCGGACATTTCCGTAGTAAGGTCCTCAGCATGGTCCTGGTTTTCCTCTGAGATTACCATCATCTTAGTTCAGTGCCTGTATCTTCTGTACTGTATGCGTTTACCTCAGACATTCCTATTCCCTTAGTAACGTACTCTGTACTGTCCCTGTTTTCTTTGGACATTTCCATAATATGGTCCTCAGTACTGTCCTGGTTTTCTTCTGAGATTCCCATCTTTAGATGCAGCTGAGGATCAGCACAGGTTGTGCATTAGATGCAGATTCCAGCAGGGATCAGAGACTCCTATTTTTCAGTTGCTCACAGGATCTTTGGAGCAGAGTCGTGTTTGATGCTGTGATTCCCCGTGTCCGGCCTCGGCTCCGTGCAGATGAGCTTGGTCATTACGTTCACGTGACGGGACGGCTCTTGTGCATCTTTCTCCTTTGATATCGCATTCTCTTTGAGCAGCTTCATTAGCCGTCGCTTCAGATCCTGGACATGTCCCATTAATCTCGTTTCCGGTATTGTCAGATGTTTCCCAAGCGCCAATTACAGCCGGTCGCCTTTTCATTACACTTCAAATCAAAGCTGATGGAGGCTCTGCGAATGCGGGCTCCATGCTAAGCGACTGATCTCCAACATAATTACCCGGTTAACCGCGGTCACCACTGCTGCATGTCTCGTTTCAGTGGCAGCACTCTGTGAATTTGTACCTTTTGAGATTCTGTCAGTAAAGGCTATGGATGCCTTATACATGGAGAATGTTTTGGTTTTGTTTTTTTACATGGAAAAAAATAAAAATTTTGCCGTACGTTTCAGGCTACAGTCGTCATTCCTTCATCCATTTTCCGAGCTGCTGCTCCTAATTTCAGGTGTTTATCTTGTGTGTATCCCTTTCTAATAAATGTGGATCTGTGTGCCTAGGATGCTGCTGCCTTCCCCTGCAGGCTGCCTTGTGTGTGAGCTCTACACCCTGTGCCAGCAGTCCTCCTCTCCACACATCTGTGTACGACCTCCTCCCCCTCCCTGCTGCCGTCTCCTAGGCTTCATTCAGGCTGCCACAATGTGGGTGTATTTTAGTGCCCGGCCTTGGTGCAGGTTTTATATACTGTGGGGGTTTCGCTCTGGTAGATAGGGTAATCGGACGCAGTACAGAGGCAAAAGACATGTTCTTAACACAAAACTTCCGTGTTTATTCACACTTGAGGTAAATGCACAAAACAATGCGTTACTTTGCAGTCTTGGTGTTTGCTTCACACAAATTGGATTCTCCTCCCCATTCACTTGTTGAGACAGTACAGCACCAAGGCCTACTTTTTGAAGTCGTGCGTCGCCAAAACTGGGCACCTGCACAGGGCAGACTTCAAAGCCTCTTCTGCCTGATCACCCCAGCGAACCATCACTGACTTGCATCCCTTCAAGACCCCTGTCAATGGTGCGGCCACTGTAGCAAAGTTGGGGACAAACCTCATGTAATAGCCCATTATTCCCAAGAACAACTTTACTTGCCTAGTGGTGACAGGTCTGGGCCAATTCCGTATCGCCTCTATTTTGTTCACTTGGGGTTTGACTCCGCGCCCCATGACATACCCCAGGTACTTAGTCTCCTCTAACCCTATCGCACATTTTTTGGGGGTTAGCCGTTAGTCCCGCCTTCCGAAGGGAGTCCAGTACAGCCTGCACTTTGAGTAGTAGGTGACTTTCCCAGTTGGTACTGTGGATGACAATATCGTCCAGGTAAGCCGAAGTGTACCGACGATGTGGACGAAGCACAATGTCCATTAGTCACTGAAAAGTGGTGGGGATGCATGCAGACCAAAGGGTAATATCTTATATTGGTTCAGCCCCTCCGGCGTGATGAAGGCAGTTTTCTCTATGGCAGCCTCCGTCAAGTAACTTGCTGTCCACGGTCGGTACCAGAACCAAAACCCGATCTCCCGGGTTAAAGAGCTGGACCTGAGCCTGCCGATTATAGACCCGACTTTGAGCTTGCTGAGCTGCCTCCATATGCTCTCTTACAAAAGGCAACACTGTTTCCATACGTTCCTGGGTGACGTATTCAATAACACTTTTATATGGGGTGGGTTGTTGTTCCCACGCCTTTTTGGCTATGTCCAACAGACCACGAGGATGTCTGCCATAGGGCGAGAACCCAGTAGAGGCCTGGGACACTTCTCGCACTGTGAACATGAGATAGGGCAGATGGAGGTCCCATCCTTAGACACCACTCTTTTTAACATGTTTTTTAATGTTTGGTTAAACCTTTCTACCAGGCTTTCAGTTTGCGGATGATAAACGGACGTCCGTAGCTGTTTGATGTGCAGCAACTTACAGAGTTCCCTCATGACCTTGGACATAAAAGGAGTCCCCCTGGTCCGTCAGAACCTCTTTAGGTAGCCCCACTCGGGAAAACATCTCCATTAACTCTTTAGCTATAAGTTTGGCCGATGTAAGTCGCAGTGGCTAGTTGTTTGGCAGGTCGGGCAAGACTTGCAAAATTGGTCCACCTCTCTAAACACACTGGGCCAGTACAGCCGTTGTAATATCCGGTCCTGTTTTCTGCATTCTCAGATGACCCCCGAGAACATGTTGGTGGGCTAACGCTTAACACGAGTTTGCGATAAGCCTGGGGCACCACCAACTGTTCAATATGTTCACCTAGGGAATAAAGAGGTCACCTAGCAAACCCTGACTCTCTCCCTAAGCTGCTAACCACATGTGCAAATCTCAAGGGTAGAAATGCACATGCACTGGAACCTGAGATTGCTGACGCACTGCACCAAACCCTCAGCTTACGGAACAGGGAAAGAGGCAATCAGCTCCTTCCAACCTGAAGGAGCCAGTGTCTCCCTGAGGCCTAGTCAGGACAGACACAACAAGAAAAGGGAAAGGACTTAACTTGAGAAGCAACTGGAACAGGAGAATCACCACACAAGCAGAGCACTCCTCAGAAGAACTATTAGCCGCAGGGAAACCAGTGAGAGGCGGAATATATAATGGGGCCACCTGACTGATAATGAGCAACACCTGCGAATGGGTGGAAACCTGTCAGATCGACCCCTGAGTCTTCCGTCTATCTGAACTTCTAAGATCTCTCCCAGAGCCGGCGGTGATATGAGGTCTGCCAACTCAGGACCCGATGGCAAGTCCTCCACGTTCTCCATTATTAGACTCAGTGGGGTTGTCTCCCCCTCTTCCACCGAAGTGGCAGTCACCCCTACTGCTGGCCCTTCGGCCTCAGGTTCCTCCTGATGAACAAGGCCAATCTCCTGGGTTTACCCCTGACTCACGGGTGTCAGTAACTCTCACAACCAGCCATAGGGCTGGGAAGCCCGAAAAGTCTCTCTCTATTATGAGTTCGTAGTGTAGATTTGTGGCGACTGCCTCCTCGTGGGTCCACCTGCCGGCTACCGTGGTTAGACACCAGCGCGGTGGGGTAGTCTTTTAAGTCTCTATGGATGCACATGACCCCGAATTTCCGGCCAGTATACTCAGTGGACCACACTAGGGTAGCCCTTACTAGGGTCACCAGGCTCCTTGAGTCCAGCAGAGCCTCTGCTTGAGTGTCTCCCACTTCCACCTGGCACAAGTGGTATAGAGATTCCGGGGTACCTGTTGCACACAGTTTCCTGGCATATATAGCGACTGACGGTAACCACAATTAGTGTCCATGGGTTCAACCCGATGAGGACAGTCAGCCCTTACATAGCCAGGCTCCTGACACTGCCAGCAGACTAACGGAGCCAGGCCCATAGTGGGTACTTCCTGGGTGGGTTTCATCGGCTCAAATCTCCGGGCCTGGGGTGGAGATTTCCAGGGTTTGACTGCCCCCCTCCCTCCCAAAAGAACCCCCCTGTAGATTCTTAGTAGCCGCATAGCTTCCCACCAGGTCCACCATCTCCAGGGCATTGCCAGGAGACACCTGTGCTGGAGAGGGGATGGCAAAGCCCTCCAGAACATATCAGCTAATAGTCGATCCAGCATAGCCGTGGGACTCGGCACATCAGGCTGTAGCCACTTTTGCAAGAGGTGAAATAAGTCATAATACTGGGGTCTCGCAGGCTCAGCCGGGTTGAACTCCCACTGATGTATCTGCTGGGCCCGGACCAACACATTTACCCCCAGTCTTGCCAGAATCTCACCCTTTATTTTCTGTTAGTTGGCCGCTTGATTGTCCGGCAAGTCGAATCACACCCGCTGGGAGTTGGATGCCAGGAACGGAGTGACGACCTCAGCCCACTGGTCTCGGGGTAGTTTCTCCCTTGTGGCCACCTTCTCGTACACCGCCAGGTAGGTTTCAACATCATCTGAGGGTGTCATCTTTGGGATCGCCGCACGGACCGCTTTCCGGACATCCTGGACACTTTGGGATGTTCCTGCCATCTGTATAGCCATCACGTGTTGTAACAGCAGCTGGTTTGTTTCTTGCTGCTGCCTGTTAGCCTCCTATTGTTGCAGGTTGGTTTCTCACTGCTGCTGGTTAGCCTCCACAAGAGCCTTCATTATGGCCTCCGTTTTGTCGAGGGTCACGAGTTGAAATTTAGCAGGTTTAATGCAAGACGTACAACCGTGCCTGGAGCAAAAATGAAAAACAACAATACTTCAGCGATCACGCTTCTGGTAGATAGGGTAATCGGACGCAGTACAGAGGCAAAAGACATGTTCTTAACACAAAACTTCAGTGTTTATTCACACTTGAGGCAAATGCACAAAACAATGCGTTACTTTGCAGTCTTGGTGTTTGCTTCACACACAATGGAAAGTTCATATAAGACAAGTCACCTTTATGTCAGTTCTGTCTCCAGCAGGCTTTAGGGGGCCTGTTTCCTCGGCCCATGGGTCTCAGCCCTCCAACCTGGCACCAAGCCTCAGATTCCAACACAGATGCTGAGCCCAGCTGCCTGTTTAAGGACAGCCAGGTGCTGCCAAAAACCCGGACCGGCAATTAAAATCCAGTCCGGTATTTGACCCCAGCACATGCTGGGAGGAAAATGCCTGTTTCCCCAGACCATTCCCCTCACTCTGTCACAATACCTATGATGCCGTAAGTTTGAGTCATAAAACCTACGGTAGGAGCGGGAATGACAATAATACAAATGCTAAAACATGCCCACATTAAGGCCATCTGAATGGGGCCTGACACTGAGAGAAGTGAGAGGGGGAGTCAACAAAAGCCAGAGTAGATCTCTGACGGATTTATGTCACCACCAGCTAGGTGAAGGACTTGCACATGCTCTGCAGAAGCAAAACTTCTCTCTGGTGGACTTTGATCCAGTCTCATGCTCTGCCCCAGGCATTCTGTGATGTATCCGTTTTATCTGGAGTGCTCCTTTAACCCCCTTCCAACAATGTGCTGTACATGTGTGACATCAAGGGCAGGTAGTTTCTGCAAACCGTTGTACATGTATGTTGCAGCGATTGCATGGGACCAGGTGATGTCGGCTGTAATGGTGGGGATTGGAGCGAAATCTGATCCTGGTTGTATCCCCTTTCATCCTGTGGTTAGTAGCTGGCGGGAGTCCTAATGAAACCCCTGTTCTGCCATCTTTGTGCACCTTTTTGGTCCTGACACAGGCGAGGCCTAATAGGACTCCTGTCAGTGCTATGCGGCAGTACAGAAGTAAGGCAGCATATTATATCAGTGATCAGACTATTACGTGGTCTAGTCCACTACTGAGACTAAAAAATCTATAAAATATTTTAAAAAAGCACTCCTGAAAAATACAACTACAGCAATCTCAGGGGGGAAATACACCGCGCCATGTGAACTACGACAAAAACTTCCGGGTCCGCAATTCCGATCCTGAAAAAAATTGAACATGTCCTATTCTTGTCCGCAATAGCAGACAAGAATAGGAATATTCTCTTAGTGCCGGCAATGTGCGGTCTGCAAAATGCGGAACGCACATTGCCGCTGTCCGTGTTTTGGGGATCCGCAAAACATACACGGATGTGTGAATGGACCCTAAAGGAATTGCACTTCTGAGTCTAGTAGTGGGAAACATTCAGGAGGGGCCCCAGTGTTTTTTATTTTTTTTATATGGGCCCTCCTGTACAGTCATGTGACAACTATGCTCCACCCTGGGAGGGACAGATGGAAAGTAGAATGAAAAGGTGCATTACTTTTCACTAATTATCTTGCAAAATCATCTGGAGTGCCCCTTTAAGTCCACCTTCTGCCGACAACCTGCACACTTGGCTTCTGTACCACCTCCCATCCTGTGGCATCGGTCTTCCTCCAGTAAAATCTCACTTAGAAGATGTTTTATGACGGCACCCGGGATCAGAACCTCCATTTTCCGTGTCATAACACGAGCTTCATTCAGCTGCTAATGCTTAAAGGGGCAGTAACCCAAAAAAGCGTTGTAAGAGGAGACACGGACCCCATTCACACATCTGGATGGAAATGAGCGCCGAAGAGAACGGGAAGCAGTGGACTGTATTCTGTCCCACGGTCAGGCCAGGTTCACACGTTGCTTTTTAAAACCGCATGGGTTTTTACAGCGTATTCATAGTGTCCTGCATTTTTGATGGCTGACACTAGGGGGCGCTCACTACTCAGTCTTGGAGCGCTCACTTTTCAGCCTTCAATAGTCTTTTTGTTTGGGGTGGAAGATTTCATCGGCGGTTTACATCTTATATCACATGACCAGCAAGACTACTCCCCCCAGTGCAGACGCTCACACGGACTGCTCCCCCAGTGCAGACGCTCACACGGACTGCTCCCCCAGTGCGGACGCTCACACGGACTGCTCCCCCAGTGCGGACGCTCACACGGACTGCTCCCCCAGTGCGGACGCTCACACGGACTGCTCCCCCAGTGCGGACGCTCACACGGACTGCTCCCCCAGTGCGGACGCTCACACGGACTGCTCCCCCAGTGCGGACGCTCACACGGACTGCTCCCCCAGTGCGGACGCTCACACGGACTGCTCCCCCAGTGCGGACGCTCACACGGACTGCTCCCCCAGTGCGGACGCTCACACGGACTGCTCCCCCCAGTGCGGACGCTCACACGGACTGCTCCCCCAGGGCAGACGCCGACACGGACTGCTCCCCCAGGGCAGACGCCGACACGGACTGCTCCCCCAGGGCAGACGCCGACACGGACTGCTCCCCCAGGGCGGACGCCGACACGGACTGCTCCCCCAGGGCAGACGCCGACACGGACTGCTCCCCCAGGGCAGACGCCGACACGGACTGCTCCCCCAGGGCAGACGCCGACACGGACTGCTCCCCCAGGGCAGACGCCGACACGGACTGCTCCCCCAGGGCAGACGCCGACACGGACTGCTCCCCCAGGGCAGACGCCGACACGGACTGCTCCCCCAGGGCAGACGCCGACACGGACTGCTCCCCCAGGGCAGACGCCGACACGGACTGCTCCCCCAGGGCAGACGCCGACACGGACTGCTCCCCCAGGGCAGACGCCGACACGGACTGCTCCCCCAGGGCAGACGCCGACACGGACTGCTCCCCCAGGGCAGACGCTCACGGACTGCTCCCCCAGGGCAGACGCTCAAACGGACTGCTCCCCCAGTGCAGACGCTGACACGGACTGCTCCCCCAGTGCAGTCGCTGACACGGACTGCTCCCCCAGTGCAGACGCTGACACGGACTGCTCCCCCAGTGCAGACGCTCACACAGACTCTGTAAATGTGTCCATGGCGCCCAGGATGTGAAATTGGCCGAATGACTGTCCTCGTGTCTGGTCGGTGACGGCAGCAGTGATATCTATAAAGGGGTCAGGAGACTACTGCCAAAAGCGAGGTGCTCCTCACACAGTGCCTCTCTTTAGCATCGCCATTGTGCCTCTGCTCCTGCTGCATGGGGTTTAGTCAGATCTCGGGGTCTGATGTTTTGATGACTTGGGGTAAATGACTTGGCATCCCTGTCCCTTGTGGGTTTTTGACCCAGTCCCCTACATCCGGTGGCTTAGAACACATAAACCCCTTCACTGCCCTTAGAGGGTGAATGTGTGTGGGGGGGCATTGTACAAATGTATAGGACCTCTCAGCACATGTACCACGTTTACTTAAAAAGTGCCACTAAAATGTGTTCCTTGAGACCGAACTACGTCTTTTTTTTCATGTGCAGTTTGGTTTAAAACTTCACTTTTATTTATATGTTCTCTTTAAAATCTTCTCAAAAATAATCAACAAAAACTGTAACCGACTACAACTCTCAGTGGCTTCAGGCTGCTCCCTCTCCTAATCTGCGCACTCCTGCTGTTTATGTGCCTTCACAGCAGCGCGCTAAATTCTAATAGTCTGCAGCGCCTTCATCCTCAGAGCGCCCCGGCTGACAACTGGTACTACCTTCCTATATTGCAGGGATGGCTAACCTGAGGCTCTGCAGCTGTTGCAAAACTACAACTCCCATCATGCCCGGACAGTCTACAGCAGGCATGCTCAACCTGCGGCCCTCCAGCTGTTGCAAAACTACAACTCCCAGCATGCTCGAACAGCCTACAGCAGGGCATTGTGGGAGTTGTAGTTTTACAACAGCTGGAGGGCCGCAGGTTGAGCATGCCTGGTCTACAGCAATCAGTCTACAGCAGGACATGGTGGGAGTTGTAGTTTTACAACAGCTGGAGAGCCACAGGTTGGCCATGCCTGCTATATTGCTATAATTTAACTCCTATAGCGGAGCTCCCTGCCACTGAATCTAAAAACACACATATACACCCAGCGTCTTCAGGGGATCGTGCAGGTATGTGTGTTAGGGGGGGGGGGGGGGGGGCGGAGACCATCCTTTAAACGTTCGGTATCTGATGCCGTCCATTTAATGACCTATCATGTTGCCTATTGTGTATCAGTTTCCCCCGTCATTGCTTCGTCTCCGGCTCACCTTGAAGTTGATCTCCCAATCTCTCTCTCAGTAACCGGAGAGGTCCGCGCATGGGCCCCAACTTAGGAGCGGATCTTCTTCCCGAGCTCGGTGCTATGGAGAGGTCCAACTTAGAAACATATTTGCTTCTCAAGCTCCTGTCACTACCAGAGCTTTGAGACGTTCTCACAGCTCTGTTTCTCCACCCCTGTGATGATGTCACTACTAGAGCTTGGAGGAGTTCCCTCTGCCCTGTTTCTCCGCCCCTGTGATGAGGTCTATACTTTCTGTTTCCTTCCTCCCAGCTGTCCCTCCTGTGTTTGATTTTGCTGCCTTTAAATCGCTCCTCCTCCTTTGTAGAGGTGCGGATTATACTTTTCATTTGAGCTGTATCTCTCGCTTGAGTATCTTCACCTGTGTGATATCTTTTCACTGGATCTGTGTTCTGCTGAAGCAAGTACTTCGGATATTGTCTGCTGACTTTGGATCTGTTTTCACTGCAGCTGCAGCTCCTTCAGTTAAGTGTTCAGACATTGTGTGTTTCTGTTTCTTTGCTGACTGGATCCGAGGCGACCCCGGTTCCGTCCATATACTGAGCAGGGCACCGGTGGCCGTGCCCCTTCCACTATTGTAGGGGTTTCAGTGGTCATCAGCCTTAGGTACGCGGGCATGTCTCGATCCACCATCTGGATCTGGACATGTGCATAGCAGCTTAGGGAGAGCTTTTAGGGTCTGACAGGGGTCACCCTTTATCCTCCCTAGTTTGGGTCCGGTCAGTTGCTATTCACTGTGTAGGCTCTTGTTGCTCACTTACAGCCGTGACATTATAATCCGCCAAACCGTCCTTTTTTGACATGGATCCGCTTTCTGACCTGGTTGACCGCATGCAGGGTCTTTCTTTGGAGGTAGCGGATCTCCGTCAATCTATGACTCAGCTTCAAGCATTGGGCTCTGCTCCGGCCCATGGAGTCTGTTGCGAGCCAAAGGTCTCACTTCCGGAAACGTTCTCCGGGGGCAGTGAGAATTTTGTTCGTTTCAGAGAGGCATGCAAACTCCATTTTTGCTTGTGTCCCCATTCCTCTGGTAATGAGGAACAGAGGGTGAGGATTGTCATCTCCCTGCTCAGGGGTAATGCTCAGACTTGGGCTTTTTCGTTGCCATCGGGGGATCCCTCCCTTCGATCCGTGGAAAGATTTTTTGTGGCCCTGGGGCAGATATATGATGACCCGGATCGTGTTGCTCTGGCCGAATCTAACTTACGTTTTTTATGCCAGAACAAACTGTCTGCGGAGCTTTATTGTTCTGAATTTCGGAGATGGGCAGCTGATTCAGGTTGGAATGATGCTGCACTCCGGAGTCAGTTCTCTCATGGTCTCTCAGAGAGATTGAAAGATGCGTTTGCTTTCCATGAGAGACCAACGTCCTTAGAGTCTGCCATGTCATTGGCGGTACGCCTTGACAGGCGTCTAAGAGAAAGAAACGAGACCTCTCTGTCCAGTCATTTTCAGTCTAGGGGCAGTGGTGCGGACTCATTCAGTGTGCAGGGGCCTCATCCTCTCTCGGTTCCCTCTGTGGAGGAGCCCATGCAGCTAGGTCGACTTGCCCCTGATAAAGAGGATTTAGTCCTCAGAGAATGGTGTGTTTTTGTTGTGGGGGCATAGGTCATTTGGCAAATGTTTGTCCGTCTAGGAAATTCTTGAACTGTACTAAGAGTTATAATAAGAGAAAAACCTCAAAAGGTAAATCATCAAACTCTGCTTCATCTGCTACTTTGGGCAAAGTTGATGTAGGAATTGATGCTTTTCCTCTGACCTGCAGTTCCCGTTTTCTCCTTTCTGCCAGGGTAGCGCTAGGGAGCAAAGTCATTTCTTGTGAAATTTTTGTCGATAGTGGAGCGGCCGTCAATCTTATTGATACTCAATTTGTAGCCATGCATGGTTTTCAGGTTTGCACATTAGAAAAGGATATACCTGTTTTTGCTATTGACTCTGCTCCACTCTCACAGAGATCCCTGAAGGGCATTGTTCACAATATCCGGTTAGCGGTAGGTGACACTCATGTGGAGGATATATCTTGTTTTGTCCTTAACGGATTGCCTTCTCCTCTAGTTTTGGGGTTACCCTGGCTCACTAGACATAACCCCACTATTGATTGGCAAGGAAGGCAAATAAATGAGTGGAGTGAGTTTTGTAGAGAGAATTGTCTCACAGCGATTTTTGCAGAGGTGTCTACTAAAACGGTGCCATCATTTCTCTCTGATTTCTCGGACGTGTTTTCCGAGAGCGGTGTTCAGGAGCTACCTCCTCACCGGGAGTTTGACTGTCCCATTAACCTCATTCCCGGCGCCAAGCTGCCAAAAGCACGCCTCTACAATCTCTCACAACCGGAAAGAATCGCAATGCGAACTTATATCTCTGAGAGTCTCGATAAGGGGCATATTCGTCCCTCAAAATCACCTGTTGCCGCTGTTTTTTTTTTTGTTAAAAAGAAAGATGGCTCTCTGAGACCTTGCCTAGATTTTAGGGAGCTGAACCGTATCACGATTCGCGATCCCTATCCCCTTCCTCTGATCCCGGACCTCTTCAACCAAATTGTTGGGGCCAAGGTTTTTTCCAAATTGGATTTGAGAGGCGCGTACAACCTGGTCAGGGTCAGAGAGGGGGATGAATGGAAAACGGCCTTTAATACCCCTAACGGGCATTTTGAGAATCTCGTTATGCCTTTCGGCCTGATGAATGCTCCGGCCGTCTTTCAACATTTTGTTAACAGTATTTTCTACCATTTAATGGGGAAATTTGTATTGGTGTATCTTGATGATATTTTGATTTTTTCCCCTGATGTTCAGACCCATCAGGATCATCTTTTTCAGGTTCTGCAGATTCTGCGGGAGAATAAATTGTACGCCAAGCTGGAGAAATGTGTTTTTATGGTATCGGAGATTCAATTTTTGGGTTTTCTCCTCTCTGCTTCTGGTTTTCGCATGGATCCGGAGAAGGTCCGTGCTGTGCTGGAGTGGGAGCTTCCTGAGAATCAGAAGGCATTGATGCGCTTTCTGGGTTTTGCGAACTATTACAGAAAGTTCATTTTGAATTATTCCTCTGTTGTCAAACCCCTCACTGACATGACAAAAAAGGGGACGGATTTTTCCTCTTGGTCGGAGGAGGCGCTTGCAGCTTTTTCTAAGATTAAAGAGAGTTTTGCGTCTGCTCCCGTCTTGGTGCATCCCGATGTTTCCTTACCTTTTATTGTTGAGGTGGATGCTTCCGAGGTGGGTGTGGGTGCGGTTTTGTCCCAGGGCCCTTCTCCTGCCAAGTGGCGACCCTGTGCCTTTTTCTCTAAAAAACTCTCCCCGGCAGAGAGAAACTATGATGTGGGAGATAGGGAGTTGTTGGCCATCAAGTTGGCTTTCGAGGAATGGCGCCATTGGTTGGAGGGGGCCAGGCACCCTATCACCGTTTTTACCGACCATAAGAATCTGGCGTACTTGGAGTCGGCCAGGCGTATGAATCCGAGACAGGCCAGATGGTCTCTGTTCTTCTCCAGATTCAATTTTGTCGTTACATTCCGCCCTGGGATCAAAAATGTGAAGGCTGATGCTCTCTCTCGCTGTTTTCCGGGAGGAGGAAACTCCGAGGACCCGGGTCCCATTTTGGCGGAGGGGGTGGTTGTTTCTGCTCTGTATTCTGATTTGGAGGCCGAGGTCCAGGCTGCCCAGACTGAGGTACCTGCCCGTTGTCCTCCTGGGAAGTTGTTTGTGCCTCCTGAGTTACGTCACAAACTCTTCAAGGAGCATCATGATACTGTTCTTGCTGGTCACCCCAGGAGTAGAGCCACGGTAGATCTCATTGCTCTGAGATTTTGGTGGCCGGCTCTTCGTAAGTCGGTGGAGGGTTTTGTGGCTGCTTGTGAGACGTGCGCTCGCGCTAAGGTCCCTCGTTCACGGCCTTCAGGTCCCCTTCTCCCGTTACCCATACCTTCCCGTCCTTGGACACACCTCTCCATGGACTTTATCACGGATCTTCCTCGTTCCTCAGGGAAGTCGGTGATCCTGGTGGTGGTGGACCAGTTTTAGCAAGATGGCTCATTTCGTACCCTTCCCTGGTTTACCCAGTGCTAAAACGTTGGCGCAAGCTTTTGTCGACCATATTGTTAAATTGCATGGCATTCCCTCGGATATTGTTTCCGATAGAGGCACGCAGTTTGTGTCCAGATTCTGGAAGGCTTTCTGTTCTCGCCTGGGGGTTCGGCTGTCCTTCTCTTCTGCTTTTCACCCGCAGTCGAATGGTCAGACTGAACGCGTCAACCAGAATCTGGAGACATATTTGCGCTGTTTTGTGGCAGAGAACCAGGAGGATTGGTGTTCATTTCTCCCTCTTGCTGAGTTTGCTCTGAACAACCGTCGTCAGGAATCTTCTGATAAGTCACCATTCTTTGGTGCATATGGGTTCCATCCGCAGTTTGGGACATTCTCGGGAGGGGCTCCCTCTGGTTTGCCTGAGGAGGAGAGATTTTCCTCGTCTTTGTCTACCATTTGGCAAAAGATTCAGAGTAATCTTAGAAAGATGAGTGAGAAATATAAGCGTGTGGCTGATAAGAGACGTGTGCCTGGTCCGGACCTGAATGTGGGTGATCTGGTGTGGTTGTCTACAAGAAATATTAAACTGAAGGTTCCCTCCTGGAAATTGGGTCCCAAGTTTATTGGGCCTTATAAAATCTTGTCAGTCGTCAATCCTGTTGCCTTCCGTCTTGATCTTCCACGGGTTTGGAAGATACATAATGTATTTCACAGGGCTCTTTTAAAACCATATGTCCAGCCCACGGTACCCTCCTCTTTGCCTCCTCCTCCGATTTTGGTTGATGGCAATCTGGAGTTTGAGGTTTCCAGAATTGTGGACTCTCGCATTGTCCGCGGTTCTCTTCAGTACCTCGTTCATTGGAAGGGTTATGGTCCTGAGGAGAGGATGTGGGTTCCGGTGTCGGACATTAAAGCCACTCGCCTCATCAGGGCATTTCATAGGGCTCATCCTGAGAAGGTGGGTCCTGGGTGTCCGGAGTCCACCCGTAGAGGGGGGGGTACTGTCACTACCAGAGCTTTGAGACGTTCTCACAGCTCTGTTTCTCCACCCCTGTGATGATGTCACTACTAGAGCTTGGAGGAGTTCCCTCTGCCCTGTTTCTCCGCCCCTGTGATGAGGTCTTTACTTTCTGTTTCCTTCCTCCCAGCTGTCCCTCCTGTGTTTGATTTCGCTGCCTTTAAATCACCCCTCCTCCTTTGTAGAGGTGCGGATTATACTTTTCATTTGAGCTGTATCTCTCGCTTGAGTATCTTCACCTGTGTGATATCTTTTCACTGGATCTGTGTTCTGCTGAAGCAAGTACTTCGGATATTGTCTGCTGACTTTGGATCTGTTTTCACTGCAGCTGCAGCTCCTTCAGTTAAGTGTTCAGACATTGTGTGTTTCTGTTTCTTTGCTGACTGGATCCGAGGCGACCCCGGTTCCGTCCATATACTGAGCAGGGCACCGGTGGCCGTGCCCCTTCCACTATTGTAGGGGTTTCAGTGGTCATCAGCCTTAGGTACGCGGGCATGTCTCAATCCACCATCTGGATCTGGACATGTGCATAGCAGCTTAGGGAGAGCTTTTAGGGTCTGACAGGGGTCACCCTTTATCCTCCCTAGTTTGGGTCCGGTCAGTTGCTATTCACTGTGTAGGCTCTTGTTGCTCACTTACAGCCGTGACAGCTCCGTACCCCGGAGAAATCAGCGCATGCGCGCCAACTTAGAAACAAAAATGATGTTTGTATCTACTTAGCGCGCATGAATTTCAACTTAGTCTCACATCTCTCTTATTAATCCCTTTACATTCATAGTTAGGTCCATTTGTCTGGTCCATGGGATCTGTCTATGAGTTTGGATTTTCTCTTCTTTTACTTCAGTTTTCCTCACTGTGCTGCTCTAGCTGTTCCGGAGCAGCCTGAAGCCACTGAGAGTTGTAGTCGGTTACAGTTTTTGTTGATTATTTTTGAGAAGTTTTAAACATAACAGCACATGAAAAAAAGACGTAGTTGGGTCTCAAGGACCAAATTTTAGTGCTACTTGTTAAGCAGCATGCACATCTTAAAGGTTCCCCTACCTCCTAATATTTCAAGCTCAGATCATGGGGTACTGTAGGTCCCATTCTGCCCAGTAATACCCCTACAGCTTTGGTGCTCCGGATGGTTGGTACTGGGCCCCTGCTGGTTGTCACCGACCTCATTAGATCTCCAATGTGCATCATGTGAGGTCTGCGGGCGGTATGAATGGGTCGTGAGACAGAGACCCCCTCAACCCATATATCTTCCCCCCGCAGCTCATTTAACAGTCCACTGTGGACCAGAGCCCAGAGCCTGGGACACCGACAAAGATCCATTGTGTGCGGCGCCAGCTCCAAAACCCCAGGGAGGGGGGGATTTACATCACAAAGAACATTCCTCTATAGTCATCTCAGAGTACAGAGGTACTATAGTTACAGGGAGGATACACCGGGCCTGGAGGTACTATAGTCACAGGGAGGATACACCGGGCCTGGAGGTACTATAGTCACAGGGAGGATACACCGGGCCTCGAGGTACTATAGTCACAGGAAGGATACACCGGGCCTGGAGGTACTATAGTCACAGGGAGGATACACCGGGCCTGGAGGTACTATAGTCACAGGAAGGATACACCGGGCCTGGAGGTACTATAGTCACAGGGAGGATACACCGGGCCTGGAGGTACTATAGTCACAGGGAGGATACACCGGGCCTGGAGGTACTATAGTCACAGGAAGGATACACCGGGCCTGGAGGTACTATAGTCACAGGGAGGATACACCGGGCCTGGAGGTACTATAGTCACAGGGAGGATACACCGGGGGTCTGGAAGTACTATAGTCACACGGAGGATACACCGGGCCTGGAGGTAGTATAGTCACAGAGAGGATACACCGGGCCTGGAGGTACTATAGTTACAGGAAGGATACACCGGGCCTGGAGGTACTATAGTCACACGGAGGATACACCGGGCCTGGAGGTACTATAGTTACAGGGAGGATACACCGGGCCTGGAGGTACTATAGTCACAGGGAGGATACACCGGGGGTCTGGAAGTACTATAGTTACAGGGAGGATACACTGGGCCTGGAGGTACTATAGTCACAGGGAGGATACACTGGGCCTGGAGGTACTATAGTCACAGGGAGGATACACCGGGGGTCTGGAAGTACTATAGTTACAGGAAGGATACACCGGGCCTGGAGGTACTATAGTCACAGGGAGGATACACCGGGCCTGGAGGTACTATAGTCACAGGGAGGATACACCGGGCCTGGAGGTACTATAGTCACAGGGAGGATACACCGGGCCTGGAGGTTGTATAGTCACAGGGAGGATACACCGGGCCTGGAGGTACTATAGTTACAGGGAGGATACACTGGACCTGGAGGTACTATAGTCACATGGAGGATACACCGGGCCTGGAGGTACTATAGTTACAGGGAGGATACACCGGGCCTGGAGGTACTATAGTCACAGGGAGGATACACCGGGCCTGGAGGTACTATAGTTACAGGAAGGATACACCGGGCCTGGAGGTACTATAGTCACAGGGAGGATACACCGGGCCTGGAGGTACTATAGTTACAGGACGGATACACCGGGCCTGGAGGTACTATAGTTACATGGAGGATACACCGGGCCTGGAGGTACTATAGTCACAGGGAGGATACACCGGGCCTGGAGGTACTATAGTCACACGGAGGATACACCGGGCCTGGAGGTACTATAGTCACAGGATGGATACACCGGGCCTGGAGGTACTATAGTCACACGAGGATACACCGGGCCTAGAGGTACTATAGTCACACGGAGGATACACCGGGCCTGGAGGTACTATAGTCACAGGGAGGATACACTGGGCCTGGAGGTACTATAGTCACAGGGAGGATACACCTGGCCTGGAGGTACTATAGTCACAGGGAGGATACACCGGGCCTGGAGGTACTATAGTCACACGAGGATACACCGGGCCTGGAGGTACTATAGTCACAGGGAGGATACACCTGGCCTGGAGGTACTATAGTCACAGGGAGGATACACCGGGCCTGGAGGTACTATAGTCACAGGGAGGATACACCGGGCCTGGAGGTACTATAGTCACACGAGGATACACCGGGCCTGGAGGTACTATAGTCACAGGGAGGATACACCGGGCCTGGAGGTACTATAGTTACAGGGAGGATACACTGGGCCTGGAGGTACTATAGTCACAGGATGGATACACCGGGCCTGGAGGTACTATAGTTACAGGAAGGATACACCGGGCCTGGAGGTACTATAGTTACAGGGAGGATACACCGGGCCTGGAGGTACTATAGTTACAGGATGGATACACCGGGCCTGGAGGTACTATAGTTACAGGAGGATACACCGGGCCTGGAGGTACTATAGTCACATGGAGGATACACCGGGCCTGGAGGTACTATAGTCACAGGGAGGATACACCGGGCCTGGAGGTACTATAGTCACAGGATGGATACACCGGGCCTGGAGGTACTATAGTCACAGGGAGGATACACCGGGCCTGGAGGTACTATAGTCACAGGGAGGATACACCAGGGGACTGGAAGCATTGAGGATAGAGTTACCATCTGACCGACCATCTTGACCACTGACTGCGGCTTGTACTCACAGGAAGAGAATGTACAGTCGTGGCCAAAAGTTTTGAGAATGACACAAATATTAGTTTCACAAAGTTTGCTGCTAAACTGCTTTTAGATCTTTGTTTCAGTTGTTTCTGGGATGTAGTGAAATATAATTACACGCACTTCATACGTTTCAAAGGCTTTTATCGACCATTACTTGACATTTATGCAAAGAGTCAGTATTTGCAGTGTTGGCCCTTCTTTTTCAGGACCTCTGCAATTCGACTGGGCATGCTCTCAATCAACTTCTGGGCCAATTCCTGACTGATAGAAACCCATTCTTTCATAATCACTTCTTGGAGTTGGTCACAATTAGTGGGTTTTTGTTTGTCCACCCGCCTCTTGAGGATTGACCACAAGTTCTCAATGGGATTAAGATCTGGGGAGTTTCCAGGCCATGGACCCAAAATGTCAACGTTTTGGTCCCCGAGCCACTTGGTTATCACTTTTGCCTTATGGCACGGTGCTCCATCGTGCTGGAAAATGCATTGTTCTTCACCAAACTGTTGTTGGATTGTTGGAAGAAGTTGCTGTTGGAGGGTGTTTTGGTTCCATTCTTTATTCATGGCTGTGTTTTTGGGCAAAATGAAAGCGACGGAATGAGGCGCAGCCATAATGGAGTGCGGCTTGACTTAGGGGGAAGACCGCAGGATGGGAAGGGTTAAGGTTAAGCATGGCTAGGGGTTGGTTTAAGAGAGGAAGAGGAGGGTCAGCAGATTTGCGGGCAGTATATAGATGTATGTATAGGAGGGGCTTAAGGCAGTGATAGGATAGAACAAGTGCGTTTAGGATGTCGTCTCTGGAGGAGTTAATGGCTGCGGTTAGGGTGGCGGTGCAAGTGCACGGTGCTGCGCGTTTGCAGGAGTCTATGTTTGCGGTCCTGAACCCCCCTCCTGCGTCTGCTGAGTCTGCACGTCCTTGCCGGGCTAGGCGGTCGGTCCCGCCGGAGCGCCTGAGCCCTGAGGCTACGCCGCGTGTGCGCCGGCGAGTGAGGAGTCCCTCCAGGCACCCTCCGCTGCGGTCTGCGAGGGCTGAGGTGGTCCCCAGGCGCAGCGGGAGGACTGCGGCGAGATGTGGTCGGCTGGCGGGAGAGGGACAGTCCGGTTCGGGTCCCGTCTCCCGGTCTCCGAGGGGGAGAGAGAGTAGGAGTGCGGCTGCCTCGCCGCTAGAGGAGTTGCGGGCGGCGCGGGGTCGAGGCTTACCTGCAGAGCGCGGTGCTGTGACGGCTGGGTCACGTGCTGGCCTGGGCCTTGTGGATGCCGGCGAGAACGTGTTGCATGCGCCGCGGTCGGTGTCCTCTGACCGGCGGCTTCATCACGGCAGGAGTGTGGAGCGGAGTCCTGCTGCTGGTGTGATGAGCGCGGCGCGACCTCTAGTGGTGGGTTGGCGTCATAGCACCTTGCTCAGGACTGTTGAGGGGGTTGCGCTCCCTGGTGTGGACCGAGGTACTGCGGCTCACAGTGTCCCTGCTGTGGAGCCTGGATTTCCGGATATGGCATTGGTGAGGAGTTCGCGGCCAGGTGTGGTGGCCTCTGCTACGACGGGTGTTGAGGATGTCTGGCTTCAGCAAGTTGAGTCTGAAGGGGAGTCGTCGCAGCTGGAGGACGGTGAAGTGGACCCAGGAGAGGGATCTGCGGCTGGCGGTCTGGCCAGCTCCTTCGGGGGCGACGCTGAGCCATCCAGGAGTGACGTCCCGTCGGTGATACCTGAAGGAAGGCTTGCGGCTGCCGGTGGAACTGCCCGGGGACGGCCAGGTGAGAGATCCTCGTGTCAGGTTCCTGTTGGGGGGGGGGGTTGTGGGTGATGTACATGGGCGTAGCTATAGGGGGTGCAGAGGTAGCAGTCGCTACCGGGCCCAGGAGCCTGAGGGGGCCCAAAGACCCTTGTGCCACATAAGAAGACACACAATGCACTGAGGGAAGGGGGGCCCAAGCTGAACTCTTGCACCAGGGCCCATGAACCGTTAGCTATGCCCCTGGTGATGTAGTACATGCTGGGGGGGGTTCTGAGGTGTTGGTGCGGGATGTGTTGTCTGGTATGCTCGCGTTGTTGTCTCGGTTGGGTCCGGGTTCTACTGGGTCCCTGGCGGTGGTATGGTCTCCTGCTCCGGAGGTGGTCTGGTTCCAGGGGCGGCGCGGGGTGTGTTAGGGGCGGGTGACGAGGGCGCGGGGGCTGGTGTGGTGGCCTCGGGTTCCGGAGTGGCGGCTGGGCCTAGGGGTGATGTGGGTGACTGTGTTCGGTTGGCGGATGCTGCTAAAGGTGAGATTTACGTGTGTTTCGAGGGGCCGTTGGGGGCTCATTTGAAGCAGGAGGTCAGGGAGAAGATATGGAAAGATGAATGCGTTGAGATTTTTTCTTTGCTTCTGTTGGAAAAATTTAATTTGGATAGGGGTAAGCCGGATGAGAATAAGAAGGAGAAGGAGGAACGGAGGCGGTATAGGTTGATTCCGCGGACTTTTCAGAATTGGCTGCAGGCCTTTGCGATTTTGGCCAGCGTGGTGGGGGAAAAGGCGCCTGAGCACTGCTCGGCTCTTTTTTGCTATATGGATGCTATAGGGGAGGCTCATCGGACGTATGGGGGTGTGTCGTGGCTCAGGTACGACGAGCAGTTCCGGCAGCGGAAGGCGGTCAGGCCTAGCATTCGTTGGGACCTCAAGGATATTGGTCTCTGGATGCGGTTGATGGCTGCGCCCCGGGGGGGGTCTCAGCCCTTTCGTGGAGCGGCCGGGGGTGCCTCGGCTGTGGAGCCTCAAGGGGGGGCAGAAGGGGTTGTTGTTGGCAGTACAATGAGGGACATTGCCGGTTTTTGTCCGACTGCAGGTACAAGCATGAGTGCTCCGGTTGCGGCGGGGCCCATAGCCTGTCTCGATGCTTCCGGCGTGGGAAGGGTAAGGGACCCGAGGCTATGCAGAAAAGGGGTGACGCCGGTGAGAGTGGGAGAGATGGAGCCGTATTTAAGGACGTACCCAAATAGGGAGGCGGCTCGGTTGTTGTTGGAGGGGTTTACCAGGGGGTTTGTTATTCCTTGTGGTTTGGTCGGGGCTCAGGTTGCGTCCCGGAATTTGTCTTCGGCTTTGCGTTTTCCTGAGGTGGTAGGGAAAAGATTGTGAAGGAGGTTGCGGCTGGTAGGGTTGTCGGCCCCTTTGCGGAGTCTCCTTTGCCTGATTTGTGGGTTTCCCCTTTGGGTTTGGTCCCTAAGAAGGAGCCCAATAAGTTCAGGCTCATTCACCACTTGTCTTTTCCGGTGGGTGGGTCGGTGAATGACGGGATAGCGGACGAGTTGTGCTCGGTGTCATACACGTCTTTTGACGAGGCGGTGCGTTGGGTGCGGCGTTTTGGGCACGGCGCTCTGCTTGCTAAAACTGATATCGAGGCGGCTTTTCGGTTGTTGCCCATTCACCCAGATAGTTTCCATTTGCTTGGTTTTCGGTGGGAGGGTTGTTTTTATGTGGATTGTTGTTTGCCCATGGGGTGTGCGATCTCGTGCTCTTTGTTTGAGTCGTTTAGTTGTTTTCTTGAGTGGGTGGTGAAGCAGGAGGCGGGGTGGAGCTCTGTTTTGCACTACCTAGATGACTTCTTGTTTTTGGGTCCAGGCTGGGTCCAGGGTGTGTGCTGTCTTGCTGCATACGATGGAGCGGGTGGCGGCGCGTTTTGGCGTGCCAGTTGGCCGTGGATAAGACGGAAGGTCCGTCCACGGTCATTAAGTTTTTGAGGATTGAGATTGACAATTTGGCTATGGAATGTCGTCTGCCTGGCGATAAGGTGCTGGATCTGTTGCAGGAGGTGGCGTTTTTGAGGCGGGCTAGGAAGGTTCAGCTCAAGCGGGTTCAGTCGGTTTTGGGTAAGTTGAATTTTGCCTGTCGCATTTTGCCGATGGGGCGGGTTTTTTGCCAGTCGTTTGGCTTTGGCGACGGCGGGTGTTACTGTGCCTTTTCATTATTTGCGGTTGCCGGGGGCTGTGAGGGATGATTTGGCGGTAGTGGGAGTCCTTTTTGATGGATTACAATGGAAGGTCTGTGTGGATGGACGCGGTGGTTAGTAATGTGGATTTGGAGTTGTTTTCGGATGCGTCTGGTTCGTGTGGTTACGGTGTTTTTTGTAGGGGGCAGTGGAGTGCGGAGGCGTGGCCGGTGGAGTGGAAACGGGCTGGTTTCCTTTCCAATTTGGTGTTGTTGGAGCTTTTTCCGATTGTTCTGGCTACTGAATTGTGGGGGGACTGGCTCAGGAATCGGCGGGTGCGCTTTTACTGCGATAATATGGGTGTTGTTCAAGCGATCAACAGCCAGTCCGCCAACTCACCGCCGGTGTTGAATCTACTGCGGCATCTGGTGTTGCGGGGGTTGCGGTTGAATGCCTGTTTTGTTGCGGTACATGTCCCGGGTGTGGATAACTCACTTGCTGATTCCCTTTCTCGATTTCAGTGGGAGCGTTTTCGAGGTCTGGCGCCGGGTGCCGAAGTCCGAGGGTTGCCCTGTCCCCAGTGGCTCTGGAGCGTGGCCTTGGGGTTTCAGCGGACTTGATTAGGAGGTCGATTAGTAGCGGTACGTGGTCGGCTTACTCTTCTGTGTGGTCTTTGTGGGAGGCTTTGATTGAGCAGGTGGGTGGTTGTAGCTCGTTGGAGGATTTTCGGACGTTGTTGGTTTTCTGGGTGGGCACGTGTTATGCTGCTGGTTTGTCCTTTTCGGTGGCGTCGAAGAGGGTGGCGGCGGTTGCATTTTGGTTGCGGTTGCGGGACATCGCTGATGTGTCTCTGTGTTTTATGGTGCGGCAGGCGTTGAAGGGTTATCGCCGGGGAAGGGTGCGGAGGGACACCCGCAGGCCGGTGTCATTGGCGGTGTTGCAGATGCTGTGGACGGCGGCGGGGTCGGTTTGTGAGTCGGCATTCGAGGTGTGTCTGTTTAGGGCGGCGTTTACGTTGGCCTTTTTCGGGGCATTTCGCATATCGGAATTGGTGGCGGCTAGTCGCAAGGGCGATGGGGGTTTGTTATGGGAGGACGTGGAAGAGGTGGATGGTGTTTTGCGGTGTTATATTCGCAGGTCTAAGACGGATCAGGAGGGTAAAGGGGTTTTTGTGGCTGAGGCCGATGGTGGGGTCCTTGCTTTGTCCTGTGCGGTGTGTAGGGGATTTCTTGGTCGGTTAGGCCCGGTGGTTTGGGGACGTTGTCTGGTTCATCGGGATGGTTCGCGGTTGTCGCGTTTTCAGTTTGTCGCTGTTTTTTCGGAAGTGCTTGGCGGCAGCGGGTTTACCTGCTAAGGAGTACGCCTCTCACTCGTTTCGGATTGGGGCTGCGACCGAGGCGGCCAGGTGGGGCCTGGGGGAGGAGGTTATTCGGCGTATTGGGCTGCTGGGAGTCTGATTGTTTTCGATTCTTATATTCGGCCTCATCTGTTGTGAGGGGTGTGGGTTGGGTTGAGCGTGGGGATGATGCTGAGTTGTTTGGTTGGTGGTTGTGGTTAATTGTGTTTGTTTTGTTGCAGGGTCGGCGCCTTGTTTGGCTTGGATTTTCGGGCACTCGTATGTTCATTGGGGGGCCTTGCGAGCGGATGTCCGGAGGAATGGACGTCAACTGGGCTTCTCGGCGGACGAGATGCAGATTAGGTGGATTGGTTTGCGGGGGCTTCTGTGGGGGCGGGTTTTGCCCGAGTTTCATTTGAATGTGCGGTTGGATCGGCCTCCGGATATTTTGGTTTTGCACTGTTGGTGGGAATGATTTGGGGGTACGTCGTTCGCGTGAATGTCATTCGGATATTAAGCTGGATGTGTTGCGGCTGTTGGCGGATTTTCCGGATGTTTTGTTGGTATGGTCGGAGGTGGTGGCGAGGAGTAGCTGGCGGTTTGCTAGGTCGGTGGAGCGAGTTAATAAAGCTCGGGCAAAACTGAATAAGGAGGTTGGACGATTTGTGCGCAGGCAAGGTGGGATAGTGGTGCGTCATAAGGAATTGGAGGCGGCGTCGCCTCAGTTCTTGAGAGCGAATGGAGTGCACCTTAATGATGTTGGGATGGACATGTGGGCGTTGGGCATTCAGGAGGGTCTGGAGACGGCCCTTAGGGTGTGGCAGGACGCCCACAGGTGAGGTGTCACCTGTGGTCTTCTGGTGGCTGATTTATATGGGATCCTGGGGAGCAATACAATGGTTAAGAGATGCGGGACATGTTGGAGCCTGCATCTCATGTGGTTTGGCAATGCTGAGGATGGGGCTCCTGTTTGGGCTAAAAGGCCTACAGGAGGAGTTGCGTGGATACTTCAAGGATTTGGTGCTCTTGGGTCGGTGAGTGCGGCCAAGGGTAAGCTTGAAGTATATGGTGAGACGGTTGAAGGAAGATGACGCTTGTTTGGGTTGCCCTCCAGGATCCTTGTTATGGTGCAGCAGGTCATGACGTTGAAGGTTGTGTTAAAGTGTCTGTTGTTATTATTGTTATTATTATCATTGTATATAAATAATAAAGTTCGGCCGTCATGGTCATTTTCTCCAAAGAAAGAAAGTGTCGATGTGGTTATTGAAAGGTAGAGGTTAGTAGGAAAGACGGAGGAAGTTCTTCCATCCTATTAAGTCATTGTGAGTGAGCCCACTCCCTTGGATGAGAAGCAACCCTACACATGAATGGTCTCAGGATGCTTTACTGTTGGCAGGACACAGGACTGATGGTAGCGCTCACCTTTTCTTCTCCGGACAAGCCTTTTTCCTGATGCCCCAAACAATCGGAAAGAGGCTTCATCGGAGAATATGACTTTGCCCCAGTCCTCAGCAGTCCATTCACCATATTTTCTGCAGAAGATCAATCTGTCCCTGATGTTTTTTTGGAGAGAAGTGGCTTCTTTGCTGCCCTTCTTGACACCAGGCCATCTTCCAAAAGTCTTCGCCTCACTGTGCGTGCAGATGCGTTCACACCTGCCTGCTGCCATTCCTGAGCAAGCGCTGCACTGGTGGCACCCCGATCCCGCAGCTGAATCCTCTTTAGGAGACGATCCTGGCGCTTGCTGGACTTTCTTGGACGCCCTGAAGCCTTCTTAACAAGAATTGAACCTCTTTCCTTGAAGTTCTTGATGATCCTATAAATTGTTGATTGAGGTGCAATCTTAGTAGCCACAATATCCTTGCCTGTGAAGCCATTTTTATGCAACGCAATGATGGCTGCACGCGTTTCTTTGCAGGTCACCATGGTTAACAATGGAAGAACAATGACTTCAAGCATCACCCTCCTTTTAACAGGTCAAGTCTGCCATTTTAACCCAATCAGCCTGACATAAGGATCTCCAGCCTTGTGCTCGTCAACATTCTCACCTGAGTTAACAAGACGATTACTAAAATGATCTCAGCAGGTCCTTTAATGACAGCAATGAAATGCAGTGGAAAGGTTTTTTTGGGATTAAGTTAATTTTCATGGCAAAGAAGGACTATGCAATTCATCTGATCGCTCTTCATAACATTCTGGAGTATATGCAAATTGCTATTATAAAAACTTAAGCAGCAACTTTTCCAATTTCCAATATTTATGTAATTCTCAAAACTTATGGCCACGACTATAGACACGAGATGCCAGTAAGGGGTTAAAATAAAGTGCATTTCAGCTTCACTTCTGGTTGGAGGCACATTGGCAATATGGCGGCAGTCATGTGGAAGTAATTGAGGTGACATCTACACAGCCCATCACTGCAGCCCCCTGAGACCCCGCTGATGGGGAGCAGCGAACAGATGGAGGTCAGCGGACTGGGGAATATCACTGAGTGGTGCAGCGCCATCCAGACACCCGCACCCTCCATGTCCTTCACCTGGGGATACACCCCCGCCCCCGCCATTTATTCCACATCATTCCACTGCGTACAGTGAGAATATATCAGTATTAGCTCTATGTTATTCTACTTAGCCCTTTATAATGGTTATAAATCTACTATTGCGCTTATTTTCCCTAGAAAACGGAACCTGTCGGCCGCCCCCAGTCCGCGCGTTGGACCTGACAGTTTGCTCCTCACAATGGTGTTTATTGCCTCTTCCAGTGGGTTCCTTTAATAACCACTCAAAGAGGTGGAGGCCTTGAGACCCCATAATGCAGAGCATCCTCCCCATAATGCAGAGCATCCTCCCCATAATGCAGAGCATCCTCCCCATAATGCAGCACATCCTCCCCCATAATGCAGCACATCCTCCCCCATAATGCAGCGCATCCTCCCCCATAATGCAGCGCATCCTCCCCCATAATGCAGCACATCCTCCCCCATAATGCAGCACATCCTCCCCCATAATGCAGCACATCCTCCCCCATAATGCAGCACATCCTCCCCCATAATGCAGAGCATCCTCCCCCATAATGCAGCACATCCTCCCCCATAATGCAGCACATCCTCCCCCATAATGCAGCACATCCTCCCCCATAATGCAGCACATCCTCCCCCATAATGGAGCACATCTTCCCCCATAGTGCAGCACATCCTCCCCCATAGTGCAGCACATCCTCCCCCATAGTGCAGCACATCCTCCCCCATAGTGCAGCACATCCTCCCCCATAATGCAGCACATCTTCCCCCATAGTGCAGCACATCCTCCCCCATAGTGCAGCACATCCTCCCCCATAGTGCAGCACATCCTCCCCCATAATGCAGCACATCTTCCCCCATAATGCAGCACATCTTCCCCCATAGTGCAGCACATCTTCCCCCATAATGCAGCACATCTTCCCCCATAGTGCAGCACATCCTCCCCCATAGTGCAGCACATCCTCCCCCATAATGCAGCACATCTTCCCCCATAATGGAGCACATCTTCCCCCATAGTGCAGCACATCCTCCCCCATAGTGCAGCACATCCTCCCCCATAGTGCAGCACATCCTCCCCCATAGTGCAGCACATCATCCCCCATAGTGCAGCACATCCTCCCCCATAGTGCAGCACATCTTCCCCCATAGTGCAGCACATCTTCCCCCATAGTGCAGCACATCCTCCCCCATAATGCAGCACATCCTCCCCCATAATGCAGCACATCCTCCCCCATAATGCAGCACATCCTCCCCCATAATGCAGCACATCCTCCCCCATAGTGCAGCACATCCTCCCCCATAGTGCAGCACATCTTCCCCCATAGTGCAGCACATCCTCCCCCATAGTGCAGCACATCCTCCCCCATAATGCAGCACATCCTCCCCCATAGTGCAGCACATCCTCACCCATAATGCAGCACATCTTCCCCCATAATGCAGCACATCTTCCCCCATAATGCAGCACATCTTCTCTTCTTTTTGCCGCATGCTCTATTGCTGTAACACATCATCCATATTACAGCACATTATCACCAGGTTCTGCGGTGATTCCTCACAGTGAATGGCCTCACTATCCTGCCTTATCTATCCTCATCAACTGCCCCGCCTTCTAATAATAATGAGATGACTGCTGACCCTGCCCTCTAATGATAATGACATGATTCTGCTGACCCCGCCCTCTAATGATAATGAGATGACTGCTGACCCTGCTCTTTAATAATAATGAGATGACTGCTGACCCTGCCCTCTAATGATAATGAGATGATTGCTGACCCTTCCCTCTAATGATAATGAGATGACTCTGCTGACTCTGTCAAATTCACTACAGAAAACAATCTCCTTTTTGTAACACATGGGAAAATATGGTGCAAATAATTGATAAATTTGGTAGACATCTTGGCCGCCATATTTTCTGGGGTAATGGTCATTTCTTGGCAGTACGCAGATTGATATCTGCAGCCCTGGGCCAAGTCCTTGTCGTCCTGTCACCAGCAGCAGATGCTGTTAGTTGGTAATTACCGCCTCAGACTGAAGCTTCTTCTCAGGAGCAGTAACATCAGCGCCGACTGCCCATCTGCCGCCACCGGCTAAATATATCCAACACAGAAAAGCTTTTATACAGAGAGGGGACGTCATGTCACATCGGTGCCGGCGGCTGGAGACGAGGCCACGGCTCCTCCAGCATCTCTTAGCTTATCCCAAGGTGAGGACTGGGGGGACTGACCCTAAGGATCCTGTCACACCCTCCCCCACCGCTGCCGAGTTATACCGCACCTTGTATGAGGGTCCTCCGGCCACCGGACAGACTTCAGCTCAGCGGCGGCCAGGCTTTGGGGACCCACCAATACTTTTTTTTTATATTTCCATCTATGGAGCTGTGTGGGGGCTCATTTTCTTGCAGTTTTCATTGACACCATTTTGGGGTGTGTATGACGTTTTGATCACATATAGTATTAAATATTGTGAACCGGCGTCACAACCAGAGAGCGACGTGGGTGTAAACATAATCCACGCATTTCCTAGAAATATCAACCACAGAAGATCAGTTAAAAAAGTCATTAAAAATGAATCTACATTTACTGAATCCCCCCCTCCACGGGGGACGAGGACCCCCGTTACTGTTAAGAGAACCCCCGTTACTGAAAAGAGGACCCCCGTTACTGTTAAGAGGACCCCCGTTACCGTTAAGAGAACCCCCGTTACCGTAAAGAGAACCCCCGTTACCGTAAAGAGGACCCCCGTTACTGTAAAGAGAACCCCCGTTACCGTAAAGAGAACCCCCGTTACTGTAAAGAGAACCCCCGTTACTGTAGAGAACCCCCGTTACTGTAAAGAGAACCCCCGTTACTGTAAAGAGAACCCCCGTTACTGTAAAGAGAACCCCCGTTACTGTAAAGAGAACCCCGTTACCGTAAAGAGAACCCCCGTTACTGTAAAGAGAACCCCGTTACCGTAAAGAGAACCCCCGTTACTGTAAAGAGAACCCCCGTTACCGTAGTGTCACGTCAGTGGGAGCGAAGCGTGAACAGGAGTAAAATATCAATAATACACGAATCAATAAGAATAAAAAAATGATGTAAAAATATAAAAAGTGCAGGATGGAAAAATGCTTGGCAATTGTCACCACCGTACGGTGCTATTTTCCTGTCATTGGCGCTGTAGATATTAGTTAGAAGTTGGTGGATTAATACATTCAACATCCACTTGAAATAAATTGTATGGAATACAGGTTATACATGTTATACAGGTTATACATAAAAGACGCAGCGTTACCACAATAGAAATGTTACTATGTATTTATATCCAAGTATCACAGTATCGATCTCTGCGCCTATACAGACTGTTGCTGAGAACATCAAATCAGGAAAAAAGAAGAAAAAAGAGCATCCTTTGACTAGTTACATCCAAGCTATGAAATCCAGTCCAGGTCTTTGGTGATAACCATAGACAGGGTATAAAAACTGCCTGGTGGGCCGGTGGCGGGTGACCACTGATGGAGGAGGCAGGCTGGACCTCCGAAACGCGTCTGCTGAAAGCACAGTAGACCCGCATCCATACAATTTGATGGACAAGAACTATTTACTCATTTTTTGGAAGCGCTTCCAACATTAGACCTTCTCCCCTTCTGAATGAAGATTACCGAACAGTGAACGCGGACCGACACACAACACGCGGGACGCCGAACACGGTGACGTCACACCTACGTGGGACGCCAAGCGAGGAGACTCGAATGGCGAACTAGCGGTCACGGCCAACAAGATCACCGGAGAAGGTAACTTCCATCAGGGTACAGACTTCCTTACCTTGTCGGACGCCACAACAGGTACAACACTGACTGACATATACACCGCCCTGATACCGCCATAAGAGGCCGCCTGTAACTAACAACCTGATTGTGAAGAAACGTCCCAAGTGGATGTTGAATGTATTAATATTCCAACTTCTAACTGAGCAGAAGAACGGTAATGGAGACTATAACCGAAGTGGCCGTCTAATAACAGCGACAGTCCGCCATATGTGTGACAACAGCGACAGTCCGCCATATGTGTGACAACAGCGACAGTCCGCCATATGTGTGACAACAGCGACAGTCCGCCATATGTGTGACAACAGCGACAGTCCGCCATATGTCTGACAACAGCGACAGTCCGCCATATGTCTGACAACAGCGACAGTCCGCCATATGTCTGACAACAGCGACAGTCCGCCATATGTCTGACAACAGCGACAGTCCGCAATATGTGTGACAACAGCGACAGTCCGCCATATGTGTGACAACAGCGACAGTCCGCCATATGTCTGACAACAGCGACAGTCCGCCATATGTCTGACAACAGGGACAGTCCGCCATATGTCTGACAACAGGGACAGTCCGCCATATGTCTGACAGCAGCGACAGTCCGCCATATGTCTGACAGCAGCGACAGTCCGCCATATGTCTGACAGCAGCGACAGTCCGCCATATGTGTGACAGCAGCGACAGTCCGCCATATGTGTGACAACAGCGACAGTCCGCCATATGTGTGACAACAGCGACAGTCCGCCATATGTGTGACAACAGCGACAGTCCGCCATATGTGTGACAACAGCGACAGTCCGCCATATGTGTGACGGCAGCGACAGTCCGCCATATGTGTGACGGCAGCGACAGTCCGCCATATGTGTGACGGCAGCGACAGTCCGCCATATGTGTGACGGCAGCGACAGTCCGCCATATGTGTGACGGCAGCGACAGTCCGCCATATGTCTGACGGCAGCGACAGTCCGCCATATGTCTGACGGCAGCGACAGTCCGCCATATGTCTGACGGCAGCGACAGTCCGCCATATGTCTGACGGCAGCGACAGTCCGCCATATGTCTGACGGCAGCGACAGTCCGCCATATGTCTGACGGCAGCGACAGTCCGCCATATGTCTGACGGCAGCGACAGTCCGCCATATGTCTGACGGCAGCGACAGTCCGCCATATGTCTGACGGCAGCGACAGTCCGCCATATGTGTGACGGCAGCGACAGTCCGCCATATGTCTGACGGCAGCGACAGTCCGCCATATGTCTGACGGCAGCGACAGTCCGCCATATGTGTGACGGCAGCGACAGTCCGCCATATGTCGACAGCCCCATATGTGTGACGGCAGCGACAGTCCGCCATATGTCTGACGGCAGCGACAGTCCGCCATATGTCTGACGGCAGCGACAGTCCGCCATATGTCTGACGGCAGCGACAGTCCGCCATATGTCTGACGGCAGCGACAGTCCGCCATATGTCTGACGGCAGCGACAGTCCGCCATATGTCTGACGGCAGCGACAGTCCGCCATATGTCTGACGGCAGCGACAGTCCGCCATATGTCTGACGGCAGCGACAGTCCGCCATATGTCTGACGGCAGCGACAGTCCGCCATATGTCTGACGGCAGCGACAGTCCGCCATATGTCTGACGGCAGCGACAGTCCGCCATATGTCTGACGGCAGCGACAGTCCGCCATATGTCTGACGGCAGCGACAGTCCGCCATATGTCTGACGGCAGCGACAGTCCGCCATATGTCTGACGACAGCGACAGTCCGCCATATGTCTGACGACAGCGACAGTCCGCCATATGTCTGACGACAGCGACAGTCCGCCATATGTCTGACGACAGCGACAGTCCGCCATATGTCTGACGACAGCGACAGTCCGCCATATGTCTGACGACAGCGACAGTCCGCCATATGTCTGACGACAGCGACAGTCCGCCATATGTCTGACGACAGCGACAGTCCGCCATATGTCTGACGACAGCGACAGTCCGCCATATGTGTGACAGCAGCGACAGTCCGCCATATGTGTGACAGCAGCGACAGTCCGCCATATGTCTGACAGCAGCGACAGTCACCGTACTACAGCCAATATATACCTGCCTGTTGGAGAGATCATTCCAAAACTCCACCAGCTAAGGCTACGTTCACACTTGTCTCAGAGGGATCCGGCAAAACGTATGCCAACTGATGGCATTTGTAAGACTGATCAGTCAGAAAAATGCATTGAAGTGCCGGATCCGTCTTTCCGGTGTCATCCGGCAAAACGGATCCGGCATTAATTTTTTTCGGTCTGCGCAAGGACAGATCCGGCGTTCCGGCACTAACACATTCCTATTGAAAAAAATGCCGGATCCGGCATTCAGGCAAGTCTTCAGTTTTTCTGGCCGGAGATAAAGCCGTAGCATGCGGCGGTATTATCTCTGTCCGGAACAGTCAAAAAGACTGAACTGAAGACGTCCTGATGCGTCCTGAACGGATCGCTCTCCATCCAGAATGCATGGGGATATGACGGATCAGTTCTTTTCCGGTATTGAGCCCTTTTGGTGGAAATCGGTGCCGGAAAAGAAAAACGCTAGTGTGAAAGAATCAATATTTTTATATTTTGATTGCACAGAAATTTTCGGATAAGGCGAAACCAATTATCTTAATTTTTTTAATTAGTTATTCTGAGTTGTAAAATGGAGAAGGGGTGACTCCGTTTTTTTTTTTTTAAATGTTAATAGTTTTATAAGCTTTTTTTGTTTAAAAAAACAAACAAAACATTTTAAATAGATCCTAGCAGGAGTGGCTCGCAGTAACTGATCCCTCAGACACTGTGGTTGTAAAAGTCTGTGATCGGAGTTGTCTCTTGTCGCAGACTCTGCTGCCGGTGTCTGTCTGCCCCAGAAAAGCACCAACTATGGTAAAACTTATCCCTGGTGTCCAGTCATATAGTGTCTGGAGGTTTAGTGTCCTCTCCCCGTCTTCATGTGATTTAGTCCCCAGTCCCTGGTGTCCAGAGGTTTAGTCCCCAGTCCCTGGTGTCCAGTGTTTAGTCCCAGTCCCTGGTGTCCAGTGTTTAGTTCCCCAGTCCCTGGTGTCCAGTGTTTAGTCCCAGTCCCTGGTGTCCAGAGGTTTAGTCCCCAGTCCCTGGTGTCCAGAGGTTTAGTCCCAGTCCCTGGTGTCCAGAGGTTTAGTCCCCAGTCCCTGGTGTCCAGAGGTTTAGTCCCCCAGTCCCTGGTGTCCCAGTGTTTAGTCCCCAGTCCCTGGTGTCCAGTGTTTAGTCCCCAGTCCCTGGTGTCCAGTGTTTAGTCCCCAGTCCCTGGGTGTCCAGTGTTTAGTCCCAGTCCCTGGTGTCCAGTGTTTAGTCCCCAGTCCCTGGTGTCCAGTGGTTTAGTCCCCAGTCCCTGGTGTCCAGTGGTTTAGTCCCCAGTCCCTGGTGTCTAGTGTTTAGTCCCCAGTCCCTGGTGTCCAGTGGTTTAGTTCCCAGTCCCTGGTGTCTAGTGTTTAGTCCCCAGTCCCTGGTGTCTAGTGTTTAGTCCCCAGTCCCTGGTGTCCAGTGGTTTAGTCCCCAGTCCTGGTGTCCAGTCTTTAGTCCCCAGTCCCTGGTGTCCAGTCTTTAGTCCCCAGTCCCTGGTGTCCAGTCTTTAGTCCCCAGTCCCTGGTGTCCAGTCATATAGTGTCCTCTCCCTCTCTTCATGTGATTTAGTGCCTAGTCCCTGGTGTCCAGTGTTTAGTCCCCAGTCCCTGGTGTCCAGTGTTTAGTCCCCAGTCCCTGGTGTCCAGTCATATAGTGTCCTCTCCCCTCTCTTCATGTGATTTAGTGCCTAGTCCCTGGTGTCCAGTGTTTAGTCCCCAGTCCCTGGTGTCCAGTGTTTAGTCCCCAGTCCCTGGTGTCCAGTCTTTAGTCCCCAGTCCCTGGTGTCCAGTCTTTAGTCCCCAGTCCCTGGTGTCCAGTCTTTAGTCCCCAGTCCCTGGTGTCCAGTCTTTAGTCCCCAGTCCCTGGTGTCCAGTGTTTAGTCCCCAGTCCCTGGTGTCCAGTGTTTAGTCCCCAGTCCCTGGTGTCCAGTCATATAGTGTCCTCTCCCTCTCTTCATGTGATTTAGTGCCTAGTCCCTGGTGTCCAGTGTTTAGTCCCCAGTCCCTGGTGTCCAGTGTTTAGTCCCCAGTCCCTGGTGTCCAGTCATATAGTGTCCTCTCCCTCTCTTCATGTGATTTAGTGCCCAGTCCCTGGTGTCCAGTGTTTAGTCCCCAGTCCCTGGTGTCCAGTGTTTAGTCCCCAGTCCCTGGTGTCCAGTCATATAGTGTCCTCTCCCTCTCTTCATGTGATTTAGTGCCCAGTCCCTGGTGTCCAGTCTTTAGTCCCCAGTCCCTGGTGTCCAGTGTTTAGTCCCCAGTCCCTGGTGTCCAGTGTTTAGTTCCCAGTCCCTGGTGTCCAGTGTTTAGTTCCCAGTCCCTGGTGTCCAGTGTTTAGTTCCCAGTCCCTGGTGTCCAGTGTTTAGTCCCCAGTCCCTGGTGTCCAGTGTTTAGTCCCCAGTCCCTGATGTCCAGTCTTTAGTCCCCAGTCCCTGATGTCCAGTGTTTAGTCCCCAGTCCCTGGTGTCCAGTCTTTAGTCCCCAGTCCCTGGTGTCCAGTGTTTAGTCCCCAGTCCCTGGTCTCCAGTGTTTAGTCCCCAGTCCCTGGTGTCCAGTCTTTAGTCCCCAGTCCCTGATGTCCAGTCTTTAGTCCCGAGTCCCTGGTGTCCAGTGTTTAGTCCCCAGTCCCTGGTGTCCAGTGTTTAGTCCCCAGTCCCTGGTGTCCAGTGTTTAGTCCCCAGTCCCTGGTGTCCAGTGTTTAGTCCCCAGTCCCTGGTGTCCAGTGTTTAGTCCCCAGTCCCTGGTGTCCAGTGTTTAGTTCCCAGTCCCTGATGTCCAGTCTTTAGTCCCGAGTCCCTGGTGTCCAGTGTTTAGTCCCCAGTCCCTGGTGTCCAGTGTTTAGTCCCCAGTCCCTGGTGTCCAGTGTTTAGTCCCCAGTCCCTGGTGTCCAGTGTTTAGTCCCCAGTCCCTGGTGTCCAGTCTTTAGTCCCCAGTCCCTGGTGTCCAGTCTTTAGTCCCCAGTCCCTGGTGTCCAGTCTTTAGTCCCCAGTCCCTGGTGTCCAGTCTTTAGTCCCCAGTCCCTGGTGTCCAGTGTTTAGTCCCCAGTCCCTGGTGTCCAGGGTTTAGTCCCCAGTCCCTGGTGTCCAGTGTTTAGTCCCCAGCCCCTGGTGTCCAGTGTTTAGTCCCCAGCCCCTGGTGTCCAGTCTTTAGTCCCCAGTCCCTGGTGTCCAGTGTTTAGTCCCCAGTCCCTGGTGTCCAGTGTTTAGTCCCCAGTCCCTGGTGTCCAGTGGTTAGTCCCCAGTCCCTGGTGTCCAGTGGTTAGTCCCCAGTCCCTGGTGTCCAGTGGTTAGTCCCCAGTCCCTGGTGTCCAGTGTTTAGTCCCCAGTCCCTGGTGTCCAGTGTTTAGTCCCCAGCCCCTGGTGTCCAGTGTTTAGTCCCCAGCCCCTGGTGTCCAGTGTTTAGTCCCCAGTCCCTGGTGTCCAGTCTTTAGTCCCGAGTCCCTGGTGTCCAGTGTTTAGTCCCCAGTCCCTGGTGTCCAGTGTTTAGTCCCCAGAGAGGTAGAATTAGTAACGTGTAATAATCAGCCCATGGCGGTTGTAGGCGGCTGTGCGGTTGTGTAATCCGAGGATGATGATGAAACAATGTAAGGATCTCCTCCCTGTGCGGCTTCAGTTTTGTGCCGGGGTTTCGGCTCCACGCCCGGACACCCGCTAATTACGGCCTGTGCTGTGGTTTCCTGCATTACCCGGAGCGGCCGCTGTGTGGCAGCAGTGCGCAGCCCGGCGCCTCCTCCCGCTCAGGGTCGGGGAGGGCGGACACAAGAAGTTGATGTTTTCTGCTGAAACATTTCCCTGGATCCCATTACTGGTGACACAGACCCAGCCTGGCACCGCCGCCGATGGATAGTACAGCTGGCATAGCCCCTGTGCCCTGGAGAGTGACTCCCAACATCTCACCCTGGCATCACCACTGCTGGTAACTACAGGTGGTGCAGACCATGTGCCCTGGAGAGGACACACTGGGCACATACCTGCTGCTGTGGGCACCGTCCTATGATCTGGAGAGTGGGCACCTGCACCCAGCACTGGAGATCGCACGGACATCTGCCAACCTGGCATCACCGCAGACAAGAGTTGGAGCCTGGCATCTGGATCATTGAAGGTACAGGGCGCCCATGAATGCCCCTGGCATCAGTCAGAACTGTGCTGAGTCCTGTGGGGCCTGACCGGGCACCTGAGGAAGGGGCAGAACTGGGCACAGAGCGGCTGAGATCCTGGTGCCCACACCGTGCCCTCTGATCTGTGGAGTGCCACCTGTGAGGGGCAGATTCCTGGGACGCCCATGAAGGTAAAGGGCTTCCTTCCATTCCTACTGCCCGGTCTGCACGGGGTCCTGACCTGGTCCTGCTCGGGGTCCTGACCTGGTCCTGCTCGGGGTCCTGACCTGGTCCTGCTCGGGGTCCTGACCTGGTCCTGCTCGGGGTCCTGACCTGGTCCTGCTCGGGGTCCTGACCTGGTCCTGCTCGGGGTCCTGACCTGGTCCTGCTCGGGTCCTGACCTGGTCCTGCTCGGGGTCCTGACCTGGTCCTGCACGGGGTCCTGACCTGGTCCTGCTCGGGGTCCTGACCTGGTCCTGCTCGCCGGCTCCTGGACAGTTTCAGGGTAAGTTCACATGGCGCAGATCTGCTGCTGCTATCCTGGTCCTGTGGATGAGGGGCAGTGAATGGGGAGAGTTTCTATTCACTGACTGCAAGCAGGGGTCATGAGCATGGGGCGGGAGAACTTTTTATTATAGAGTATTTATTGTTGAATCTCTTTTTATTGCAAAGAAGGACAAAGTAAGTAAACATGGCGTTCCAGGCAAGGTAAGCAAACATGCCCCCTAAGTGCACAGAGGCTTCAGTGAGTTACAGCAGAACCCTCAAGGTACAATGATAGAATGTGTAAATGTGAGCGGAGAACCCCTTTAAAACTGAACAGATATTATGTGAAAAGCCTCATCATTAGGCGTCTGATGGGGGTTGTAGTTCAGATGATGCTGTGCACAGGCAGGAGATATTACCGCTCTGATCCAGGACAAATGGGAAAAGTCACAAGAGAGAAAACAACAACGTATCGAAGGAAACAACCCCCCCCCCCCCCCCCCAGGGGATTAACCCCTTCACCTCCATTATGGTATTGTGTACCTCCATGTACCCCCCATCCTGTACCTCCATGTACCCCATCCTGTACCTCCATGTGCCCTGTACCTCATACTGTACCTCCATGTTCCTCATACTGTACCTCCATGTACCCCATACTGTACCTCCATGTGCCCTGTACCCCATACTGTACCTCCATGTACCCCATACTGTACCTCCATGTACCCCATACTGTACCTCCATGTACCCCATACTGTCCCTCCATGTACCCCATACTGTCCCTCCATGTACCCCCATACTGTACCTCCATGTACCCCATACTGTACCCCCATACTGTACCTCCATGTACCCCATACTGTACCCCCATACTGTACCTCCATGTGCCCCATACTGTACCTCCATGTACCCCCATACTGTACCTCCATGTACCCCATCCTGTACCTCCATGTTCCTCATACTGTACCTCCATGTACCCCATACTGTACCTCCATGTACCCCATACTGTCCCTCCATGTACCCCATACTGTCCCTCCATGTACCCCATACTGTACCTCCATGTACCCCATACTGTACCTCCATGTACCCCATACTGTCCCTCCATGTACCCCATACTGTCCCTCCATGTACCCCATACTGTACCTCCATGTACCCCCATACTGTACCTCCATGTACCCCATACTGTACCCCCATACTGTACCTCAATGTGCCCCATACTGTACCTCCATGTACCCCATACTGTACCTCCATGTACCTCATACTGTACCTCCATGTTCCTCATACTGTACCTCCATGTACCTCATACTGTCCCTCCATGTACCCCATACTGTACCTCTATGTACCCCATACTGTACCCCCATACTGTCCCTCCATGTACCCCATACTGTCCCTCCATGTACCCCATACTGTACCTCCATGTACCCCCATACTGTACCTCCATGTACCCCATACTGTACCCCCATGTACCCCATACTGTACCCCCATACTGTACCTCAATGTGCCCCATACTGTACCTCCATGTACCCCATACTGTACCTCCATGTACCCCATCCTGTACCTCCATGTTCCTCATACTGTACCTCCATGTACCCCATACTGTACCTCCATGTACCCCATACTGTCCCTCCATGTACCCCATACTGTTTCTCCATGTACCCCATACTGTACCTCCATGTACCCCCATACTGTACCTCCATGTACCCCATACTGTACCTCCATACTGTACCTCCATGTACCCCATACTGTACCTCCATGTACCTCATACTGTACCTCCATGTACCCCATACTGTACCTCCATGTACCCCATACTGTACCTCCATGTACCCCATACTGTACCTCCATGTACCTCATACTGTCCCTCCATGTACCCCATACTGTACCTATATGTACCCCATACTGTACCCCCATACTGTACCTCCATGTACCCCCATACTGTACCTCCATGTACCCCATACTGTACCTCCATGTACCCCATACTGTACCTCCATGTACCCCATACTGTACCTCCATGTACCCCATACTGTACCTCCATGTACCCCATACTGTACCTCCATGTACCCCATACTGTACCTTCATGTACCCCATAGTGTACCTCATACTGTACCTCTATGTACCCCATACTATACCTCCATGTACCCCATAGTAACATAGTACATAAGGCCAAAAAAATCCCTCTGTCCATCCAGTTCGGCCTGTCATCCTGCAAGTTGATCCAGAGGAAGGCAAAAAAAAACTGTGAGGTAGAAGCCAATTTTCCCACTAAAGGGGTAAAAAAAATTCCTTCCCGACTCCAATCAGGCATCAGAATAACTCCCTGGATCCCCGACCCCTCTCTAGAAGCTATAGCCTGTAATATTATTACGCTCCAGAAATACATCCAGGCCCCTCTTGAACTCCTTTATTGTACTCACCATCACCACCTCCTCAGGCAGAGAGCTCCATAGTCTCACTGCTCTTACCGTAAAGAATCCTCTTCTATGTTTGTGTACAAACCTTCTTTCCTCCAGACACAGAGGATGTCCCCTCGTCACAGTCCTGGGGATAAATAGCTGATGGGATAGATCTCTGTACTGACCCCTGATATATTTATACATAGTTATTAGATCTCTTCTCAGTCGTCTTTTTTCTAAAGTGAAAAACCCTAATGCTGATAATCTTTCAAGGTACTGTATTTCCCTCATTCCAGTTATTACTTTAGTTGCCCTCCTCTGAGCCCTCTCCAGCTCTGCTGTGTCTGCCTTGTTCACAGGAGCCCAGAACTGTACACAGTACTCCATGTGTGGTCTGACTAGTGATGTGTAAAGTGGTAGGACTATGTTCTCATCACGGGCATCTATGCCACTTTTGATATAACCCATTATCTTGTTGGCCTTGGCAGCAGCTGCCTGACACTGGTTTTACAGCTTAGTTTGCTGTTCACTAAAATTCCTAGATCTTTTTCCATGTCAGTGTTACCGAGTGTTTGACCATTTAGTATGTACGGGTGACTTGCATTATTCCTTCCCATGTGCATAACTTTACATTTGTCAGTGTTAAACCTCATCTGCCACTTCTCTGCCCGAGCCTCCAATCTATCCAGATCGCTCTGTAGTAGTATACTGTCCTCTGTAGTGTATATACAGTATACTGTCCTCTTAAGTGTTAATTACTTTACACAGTTTAGTGTCATCTGCAAAAATGTATGTTTACTGTGCAAGCCGTCTACAAGATCATTAATAAATATATTGAAGAGAATAGGGCCCAATACTGACCCCTGAGGTACCCCACTAGTGTCCCTCCATGTACACCGTACTATACCTCCATGTGCCTAATTCTGTACTTCCATGTACCCCCATACTGTACCTCCATGTCCCCCATACTTTACCTCCATGTAGCCCATACTGTACCTCCATGTACCCCGATACTATCTCTCCATGTACCCCCATACTGTACCTCATACTGCCCCTCCATGTACCCTGATACTGTCCCTCCATGTACCCCATACCTTCCCTCCATGTATCCCGTACTATACCTCCATGTGCCTAATACTGTACTTCCATGTACCCCCAGACTGTACCTCCATGTACCCTCATACTCTACCTCCATGTACCCCATACTGTACCTCCATGTACCCCCATACTGTACCTTCATGTACCCCCACACTGTACCTCCATGTACCCTCATACTCTACCTCCATGTACCCCATACTGTACCTCCATGTACCCCCATACTGTACCTTCATGTACCCCATACTGTCCCTCATACTGTACCTCCATGTACCCTATACTGTATCTCATACTGTCCCTCCACGTTCCTCATACTGTACCTCTATGTACCCCCCACATGTACCCCCATACTGTACCCCCAATGTATCCCCATACTCTACCTCCATGTCCCCTTTACTGTACCTTCATGTACCCCCATACTGTACCTTCATGTACCCCATACTGTACCTCCATGTGCCCCCCACTGTACCCCCATGTACCCCATACTGTCCCTCATACTGTACCTCCATGTACCCTACACTGTATCTCATACTGTCCCTTCACGTTCCTCATACTGTACCTCTATGTACCCCCCACATGTACCCCCATGTATCCCCATACTCTACCTCCATGTACCCCTTACTGTACCTCCATGTACCCCTTACTGTACCTCCATGTACCCCTTACTGTACCTCTATGTGCCCCCCACTGTACCCACATGTACCCCATACTGTCCCCCATATTGTCCCTTCATGTACCCCATACTGTACCTCCATGTGCCCCCACTGTACCTCCATGTACCCCATACTGTCCCTCCATGTACCCCCATACTGTACCTCCATGTACCCCATACTGTACCCCCATACTGTACCTCAATGTGCCCCATACTGTACCTCCATGTACCCCATACTGTACCTCCATGTACCCCATCCTGTACCTCCATGTTCCTCATACTGTACCTCCATGTACCCCATACTGTACCTCCATGTACCCCATACTGTACCTCCATGTACCCCATACTGTACCTCCATGTACCCCATACTGTACCTCCATGTACCCCATACTGTACCTCCATGTACCCCATACTGTACCTCCATGTACCCCATACTGTACCTCCATGTACCCCATACTGTCCCTCCATGTACCCCATACTGTCCCTCCATGTACCCCATACTGTACCTCCATGTACCCCCATACTGTACCTCCATGTACCCCATACTGTACCCCCATACTGTACCTCAATGTGCCCCATACTGTACCTCCATGTACCCCATACTGTACCTCCATGTACCTCATACTGTACCTCCATGTTCCTCATACTGTACCTCCATGTACCTCATACTGTACCTCCATGTACCCCATACTGTACCTCCATGTACCCCATACGTCCCTCCATGTACCCCATACTGTACCTCCATGTACCCCCATACTGTACCTCCATGTACCCCATACTGTACCCCATACTGTACCTCAATGTGCCCCATACTGTACCTCCATGTACCCCATACTGTACCTCCATGTACCTCATACTGTACCTCCATGTACCCCATACTGTACCTCCATGTACCCCATACTGTCCCTCCATGTACCCCATACTGTCCCTCCATGTACCCCATACTGTACCTCCATGTACCCCCATACTGTACCTCCATGTACCCCATACTGTACCCCCATGTACCCCATACTGTACCCCCATACTGTACCTCAATGTTCCCCATACTGTACCTCCATGTACCCCATACTGTACCTCCATGTACCTCATACTGTACCTCCATGTACCCCATCCTGTACCTCCATGTTCCTCATACTGTACCCTCCATGTACCCCATACTGTACCTCCATGTACCCCATACTGTCCCTCCATGTACCCCATACTGTTTCTCCATGTACCCCATACTGTACCTCCATGTACCCCCATACTGTACCTCCATGTACCCCATACTGTACCTCCATACTGTACCTCCATGTACCCCATACTGTACCTCCATGTACCTCATACTGTACCTCCATGTACTCCATACTGTACCTCCATGTACCCCATACTGTACCTCCATGTACCTCATACTGTACCTCCATGTACCCCATACTGTACCTCCATGTACCCCATACTGTACCTCCATGTACCTCATACTGTCCCTCCATGTACCCCATACTGTACCTCCATGTACCCCCATACTGTACCTCCATGTACCCCATACTGTACCTCCATGTACCCCATACTGTACCTTCATGTACCCCATAGTGTACCTCATACTGTACCTCTATGTACCCCATACTATACCTCCATGTACCCCATAGTAACATAGTACATAAGGCCAAAAAAATCCCTCTGTCCATCCAGTTCGGCCTGTTATCCTGCAAGTTGATCCAGAGGAAGGCAAAAAAAAACTGTGAGGTAGGAGCCAATTTTCCCACTAAAGGGGTAAAAAAAATTCCTTCCCGACTCCAATCAGGCATCAGAATAACTCCCTGGATCAGCGACCCCTCTCTAGTAGCTATAGCCTGTAATATTATTACGCTCCAGAAATACATCCAGACCCCTCCTGAATTCCTTTATTGTTCTCACCATCACCACCTCCTCAGGCAGAGAGCTCCATATTCTCACTGCTCTTACCGTAAAGAATCCTCTTCTATGTTTGTGTACAAACCTTCTTTCCTCCAGACGCAGAGGATGTCCCCTCGTCACAGTCACCGTCCTGGGGATAAATAGATGATGGGATAGATCTCTGTACTGACCCTTGATATATTTATACATAGTAATTAGATCTCCCCTCAGTCGTCTTTTTTCTAAAGTGAATAACCCTAATTTTGATAATCTTTCAGGGTACTGTAATTCCCTCATTCCAGTTATTACTTTAGATGCCCTCCTCTGGACCCTCTCCAGCTCTGCTATGTCTGCCTTGTTTACAGGAGCCCAGAACTGTACACAGTACTCCATGTGTGGTCTGACAAGTGATTTGTAAAGTGGTAGGACTATGTTCTCATCACGGGCATCTATGCCCCTTCTGATGCAACCCATTATCTTATTGGCCTTGGCAGCAGCTGCCTGACACTGGTTTTACAGCTTAGTTTGCTGTTTATTAGGCTATATTCACACGTCAGTATTTTTCTATAATCCGAATTTTGGTCCGTTTTTTGCGGATCCGTTGTTCCTGAAAATGTTTCCGTATGTCATCCGTTTTTTGCGGATCCGCAAAAAACGGAAACATGTATACATTTCATAATCAAATAAAGTTGTTTGGATTTCTTTTAAAAAATAAATAAATAAATAAATAAATAAATAATATTTGCTATGTGTTTCCAGGAACGGATTCCGCAAAAAACGGAAGACATACGGAATGACATCCGAATGTCTTCCGTTTTTTGCGGAACCATTGACTTTGCATTGTACCAGGATCCGATTTTTCAGGAACATAATAGGACATGTTTTATATTTAAACGGACATGCGGAACGGAACAACGGAAACGGACAGCACACATTGTGCTGTCCGATTTTTTCCAGGACCCATTGAAAATGAATGGGAACAGATCAGGAAAGAAAAAACGGACGTGTGAATGGACCCTTAAAATCCCTAGATCCTTTTCCATGTCAGTGTTACCGAGTGTTTGACCATTTAGTATGTACGGGTGACTTGCATTATTCCTTCCCATGTGCATAACTTTACATTTGTCAGTGTTAAACCTCATCTGCCACTTCTCTGCCCGAGCCTCCAATCTATCCAGATCGCTCTGTAGTAGTATACTGTCCTCTGTAGTGTATATACAGTATACTGTCCTCTTCAGTGTTAATTACTTTACACAGTTTAGTGTCATCTGCAAAAATGTATGTTACTGTGCAAGCCGTCTACAAGATCATTAATAAATATATTGAAGAGAATAGGGCCCAATACTGACCCCTGAGGTACCCCACTAGTGTCCCTCCATGTACACCGTACTATACCTCCATGTGCCTAATTCTGTACTTCCATGTACCCCCATACTGTACCTCCATGTCCCCCATACTTTACCTCCATGTAGCCCATACTGTACCTCCATGTACCCCGATACTATCTCTCCATGTACCCCCATACTGTACCTCATACTGCCCCTCCATGTACCCTGATACTGTCCCTCCATGTACCCCATACCTTCCCTCCATGTATCCCGTACTATACCTCCATGTGCCTAATACTTTACTTCCATGTACCCCCAGACTGTACCTCCATGTACCCCCATACTCTACCTCCATGTACCCCATACTGTACCTCCATGTACCCCCATACTGTACCTTCATGTACCCCCACACTGTACCTCCATGTACCCTCATACTCTACCTCCATGTACCCCATACTGTACCTCCATGTACCCCCATACTGTCCCTCATACTGTACCTCCATGTACCCTATACTGTATCTCATACTGTCCCTCCACGTTCCTCATACTGTACCTCTATGTACCCCCCACATGTACCCCTATACTGTACCCCCATGTATCCCCATACTCTACCTCCATGTACCCCTTACTGTACCTTCATGTACCCCCATACTGTACCTTCATGTACCCCATACTGTACCTCCATGTGCCCCCCACTGTACCCCATGTACCCCATACTGTCCCTCATACTGTACCTCCATGTACCCTACACTGTATCTCATACTGTCCCTTCACGTTCCTCATACTGTACCTCTATGTACCCCCCACATGTACCCCCATGTATCCCCATACTCTACCTCCATGTACCCCTTACTGTACCTCCATGTACCCCTTACTGTACCTCCATGTACCCCTTACTGTACCTCTATGTGCCCCCCACTGTACCCACATGTACCCCATACTGTCCCTCATACTGTCCCCCATATTGTCCCTTCATGTACCCCATACTGTACCTCCATGTGCCCCCACTGTACCCACATGTACCCCATACTGTCCCTCATACTGTACCTCCATGTACCCTACACTGTATCTCATACTGTCCCTCCACGTTCCTCATACTGTACCTCTATGTACCCCCATACTCTATCTCCATGTACCCCTTACTGTACCTCCATGTACCCCTTACTGTACCTCCATGTGCCCCCCACTGTACCCACATGTACCCCATACTGTCCCCCATACTGTCCCTCCATGTCCCCCATAGGTCCTGCAGAGGGCACAGTTCCCCTATTGCTCTGAGAAGCTCCGTGCAGAGGTTCTCCGTCCAGGACATGATGGATGCCGTATAAAAGCCGCAGTCTGATCTGGGGGTGTCCAGCTGTGACCCCATCATAGTCCTCTGACTGCAGCTCATGGACTGTTGACAGATCTGTGGGACTATTACTCCTGTCAGTAAATTGTGAATCTACAACTCCCATCATGCTGCATTCACCTCTATGGGACTTCTGAGAACAGCCCAGCAAGTGTTGATGCTGGGAGTTGTAGTTTCACAAATGCTGGAGGTTGCTGATTAGAGATGAGGGAATTTCTGCTTATGAAATTCGTTCACACTTCGTTTGGTGCATCCCGTCATAGAATTGCGCTAAGGTCCGTGGTAACGGAATCCATAACGCAATTCACCTTTTACCACCAAACTGTGAACGAATTTCAAAATCTGAAATGTGCTCATCTCTGTTGCGGATCCCTGCACTAGAGACTGGAGAGGAGCTGCAAGGGTTAAATGCTCCACAGTATAGATCCCAATCTGCTATTAGCGCTATGTCTTATACTCCACTCACTCCCAGAGCTGCATTCACTGTTCTGCTGATTAATGCTGGCTCACATTTCCCTCCTGCTGCCTCAGGGTCTGTACGTAGCCTGCTGTGCTGCAGTGCATTGTGGGAGTTGTAGTCTCTGCAGTAGGCACTGTACAGTGCACCGCACCGATGTAATGGGAGGAAACCGCAAACCCAGCATTTCCGCGGAGGAGTCAGCGAGGCGGTCTGAGAGAGAAGCTCATTGTAACAGACCCTCAGCTGTGAGCAGTGTCGGGTCTGTCTAGGTTTTCAGCCCTGTATATGAAAAGTTCTACCACCTGGATGAGGAAGAGTTAAATCTCGATTTTCGCCCCGGTCTCTTCCATAAAGCAAAGGGAGCGATGGGTTAATAAAGCGTTCCTGGCCGTCAGCAGAATCCGGTCCCTCGAGGGCCGACTCATACATTATAGATCCTCGCTAAAAGGTTTCCACAGAAAACAGGAGGAATCAGCGGGAGACTTATATTCAGTGATGTCAGGGGGCGGGGCTGTGACAACCTCTCAGATATGATATACAGGCAGGTGGTCAGCAGTAGTAGATGAATAGCTGTAGTATAAGGGGTGTGGATCCTCCATCATCCCCACCGCCAGGGTCCTCCACACTCAGCTACTGGGAGGGACAAAACATATGGAGCAACCGCCACCCTGTATCCAATAATACCACAATGCAGTGCCCACATACTGCCATACTGTGCCTGCAATCTAGTGCCATACAGTGCCCACATACTGCCATACTGTGCCTGCAATCTAGTGCCATACAGTGCCCACATACTGCCATACTGTGCCTGCAATCTAGTGCCATACAGTGCCCACATACTGCCATACTGTGCCTGATATATAGCGCCATACAGTGCCCACATACTGCCATACTGTGCCTGCAATCTAGTGCCATACAGTGCCCACATACTGCCATACTGTGCCTGATATATAGCGCCATACAGTGCCCACATACTGCCATACTGTGCCTGATATATAGCGCCATACAGTGCCCACATACTGCCATACTGTGCCTGCAATCTAGTGCCATACAGTGCCCACATACTGCCATACTGTGCCTGATATATAGCGCCATACAGTGCCCACATACTGCCATACTGTGCCTGCAATCTAGTGCCATACAGTGCCCACATACTGCCATACTGTGCCTGCAACCTAGTGCCATACAGTGCCCACATACTGCCATACTGTGCCTGCAATCTAGTGCCATACAGTGCCCACATACTGCCATACTGTGCCTGCAATCTAGTGCCATACAGTGCCCACATACTGCCATACTGTGCCTGATATATAGCGCCATACAGTGCCCACATACTGCCATACTGTGCCTGCAATCTAGTGCCATACAGTGCCCACATACTGCCATACTGTGCCTGATATATAGCGCCATACAGTGCCCACATACTGCCATACTGTGCCTGATATATAGCGCCATACAGTGCCCACATACTGCCATACTGTGCCTGATATATAGCGCCATACAGTGCCCACATACTGCATACTGTGCCTGCAATCTAGTGCCATACAGGCCACATACTGCCATACTGTGCCTGCAACCTAGTGCCATACAGTGCCCACATACTGCATACTGTGCCTGCAACCTAGTGCCATACAGTGCCCACATACTGCCATACTGTGCCTGCAACCTAGTGCCATACAGTGCCCACATACTGCCATACTGTGCCTGCAACCTAGTGCCATACAGTGCCCACATACTGCCATACTGTGCCTGCAATCTAGTGCCATACAGTGCCCACATACTGCCATACTGTGCCTGCAACCTAGTGCCATACAGTGCCCACATACTGCCATACTGTGCCTGCAACCTAGTGCCATACAGTGCCCACATACTGCCATACTGTGCCTGCAACCTAGTGCCATACAGTGCCCACATACTGCCATACTGTGCCTGCAACCTAGTGCCCATACAGTGCCCACATACTGCCATACTGTGCCTGCAACCTAGTGCCATACAGTGCCCACATACTGCCATACTGTGCCTGCAATCTAGTGCCATACAGTGCCCACATACTGCCATACTGTGCCTGATATATAGCGCCATACAGTGCCCACATACTGCCATACTGTGCCTGCAATATAGTGCCATACAGTGTCGACATACTGCCATACTGTGCCTGCTATGTACCCTCATACTGCCATCCTGTGCCTGTAATATAGTAGCATACAGTGCCCACATACTGTCTTATAGTGCCTATAAACTTTTTTTTTAAACTCCTCATTAGGCCGAACATTTCTGCTTGCTGTCAGTGAATTTAGAACACTGATGTTTACATTCAGGAGCAGTAAACTTGTAGACCTGCTCCCAGCTGAGGGGTTGTTACAATGTATCCAGTCTAGACAATGCTCTACAGACTCCAGACTGATACATTGTAGCTGCTGAGAGCATTGTCTGGACTGGATACAATAGTCACAAATCCTCAGCTGGGAGCAGGACTAGGAGTGTTCAAGTTTAGGGCTTCTGGATTGGTGACCCACCACTGATTGCTGCACAGGTCTATAGATCGGCCCCGGAGGAGACCCGAGACGTCTTATTTCACCTCCTTACTGCAAGGAACAGGATTACTAGAGAATTGTCCCGGTGAAGGGCACAATGCAGGGGGAAGAAGACCTCATCTCCATCATCTTCAGTCCTCAGGTCCCTCCACCAGGTTGTAATATTTGAAAGAGATCTTAGATTTGAGGAAATCCTAAAGATGTGCTGGGGGAAAACTTGAGGAATAGATGAGGATGTAGACATGACCACGTGGTCCTGGTCAGAGCTGCAAAGTCCAGTCCAGGAGTCCACCAAGGCCATACCAGGAGAGACATCCTTAAGAATGAGCTGCGCTGCCCCCGGGGTCCGACCCACTTGCTAAGATATAATAGGGCAGTTCTGGGTTTTATGGAAGGAGATGGGTCATTTGTGATACCTGATGATCTCACTTCTTTGCTCTTTTGCAGATTCAGATGTTCTGACCTTGGTGAGCAGATTCTTGGGATGATCCATGTAGTCGATCCTCGCACATGATGTGTTGATGCAGCTTTTGAAGGGTGAACCCAACATGAAGTTCTGCTGCAGTTGCCCCTGAGGTTGGAGATGTAGAATCACCGTTGGACCTGACTTGAACTCCACCATGTCTAATCAAGTGGTGCTAACCTGGTAGATAGAAGCGTTGGTTGAGCACTGCTACATCTGCCTGCTTCAGGGACGGGTAGTACCTGAGATGGGTTCACGGCTGTCGATCGGAGCGGTGGTGGCCATCTCTTTTAACTGTGTGATTGCATTACTGATCCTCATCCTCTTCCTCATCTTATGTAAGGCATGCCAGACTCCATCCTGCCCCAACTCCACCCTCACCGGACTCTGAGAAGGGGAACGAGGAGAAGTATCTACTACAATCCTGATTATCCATCACCTGAAGAAAGGAGCCACCGGAGGATCCTTCAGCAGCACTGTCATGATCTTAGAGCACTTTTTGCATCTCACTCTGCACTTTAATTTTCCTGGAACCCACGGGAAGCAGATAACGGGAACAGTATCTTCCCTGCCGCATAGTAACCATTATGACAAATGCCCAGAGCCAAAACAAACCTGAAGATGCAATTGTTGTAGAAAATGCAAACAGAATAATAAGATCTGTGACGTCTTCCCATCTACAACCTCCGGTGGCCTCCGCTCTGGGGAGCGAGCTGGTGGTCCGGCTCATGTCGGGTAGTAGTCACTCCTGGATAGGGCTCATGTCTGACTGTCCGTGGGTCGTCCACCTGCTGACCTCCTCAATGTGCACTATAATCCTGGAGGAACATGGTCTCCAGAGCTCCCTCACAAAGCCCCATGTAGCAGAACGGCAGATGCTCTTAAAGGGCCAGCAGGGTTGAGGAGGGTGGGCAAGCCTTCTGCGATGAATAATCCTCCATTGCACTCGGTTTGCAGATGATGGGTCACATGACGTGAGCGCGGTGGGAGGGGTTAAATCTTTAATATAGACATTTTTTTCAGCAGGAACTTAAAAAAATACAGCAATAAGGGGACAACGAATCAGGGAAGCTCCTCGACATGTGCGGCCTGGTGGATCCGTCACATCCCTCCTGCCTCCTAATACAGCAATGCAAATCACCTGAGCGTGAGCGCCCCCTCCTGCACCAGTACTGACCCTGCAAGCGTGAGCGCCCCCTCCTGCACATACTGACCCTGCAAGCGTGAGCGCCCCCTCCTGCACCAGTACTGACCCTGCAAGCGTGAGCACCCCCTCCTGCACCAGTACTGACCCTGTAATCGGACGCCCCTCCTGCACCAGTACTGACCCTGCAAGCGTGAGCGCCCCCTCCTGCACCAGTACTGACCCTGTAATCAGGAGCGCCCCTCCTGCACCAGTACTGACCCTGCAAGCGTGAGCGCCCCCTCCTGCACCAGTACTGACTCTGCAAGCGTGAGCACCCCCTCCTGCACCAGTACTGACCCTGTAACCAGGGAGCGCCCCTCCTGCACCAGCACTGACCCTGCAAGCGTGAGCACCCCCTCCTGCACCAATACTGACCCTGTAACCAGGAGCGCCCCTCCTGCAGCAGTACTGACCCTGCAAGCGTGAGCGCCCCCTCCTGCACCAGTACTGACTCTGCAAGCGTGAGCACCCCCTCCTGCACCAGTACTGACCCTGTAACAGGAGCGCCCCTCCTGCACCAACTGACCCTGCAAGCGTGAGCACCCCCTCCTGCACCAGTACTGACCCTGTAACCAGGGACGCCCCTCCTGCACCAGCTGACCCTGTAACCAGGAGCGCCCCTCCTGCAGCAGTACTGACCCTGTAACCAGGAGCGCCCCTCCTGCAGCACTACAGACCCTGCAAGCGTGAGCGCCCCCTCCTGCACCAATACTGACCCTGTAACTGTGAGCGCCCCCTCCTGCAGCAATACTGACCCTGCAAGCGTGGAGCACCCCCCCTGCACCAATACTGACCCTGTAACCAGGGAGCGCCCCTCCTGCACCAGTACTGACCCTGTAACCAGGGAGCGCCCCCTCCTGCAGCAGTACTGACCCTGTAACCAGGGAGCGCCCCTCCTGCAGCAGTACTGACCCTGTAACCAGGGAGCGCCCCTCCTGCAGCACTACAGACCCTGCAAGCGTGAGCGCCCCTCCTGCAGCACTACTGACACTGTAACCAGGGAGCGCCCCTCCTGCACCAATACTGACCCTGTAACCAGGGAGCGCCCCTCCTGCACCAGCACTGACCCTGCAAGCGTGAGCGCCCCCTCCTGCACCAATACTGACCCTGTAACCAGAGCGCCCCTCCTGCACCAGCACTGACCCTGCAAGCGTGAGCGCCCCCTCCTGCACCAATACTGATCCTGTAACCAGGGAGCGCCCCCTCCTGCACCAGTACTGACCCTGTAACCAGGGAGCGCCCCCTCCTGCACCAGCACTGACCCTGTAAGCGTGAGCGCCCCCTCCTGCACCAGTACTGTCCCTGCAAGCGTGGAGTGCCCCCTCCTGCAGCAATACTGGCCCTGTAACCAGGGAGCGCCCCCTCCTGCACCAGTACTGACCCTTTAAGCGTGGAGCGCCCCCCTGCACCAATACTGACCCTTCAAGCAGGGAGCACGCCCCCTCCTGCACCAGTACTGACCCAGCAAGTGTGAGCACCCCCTCCTGCACCAATACTGACCCACTGTGAGCACCCCCCCTGCACCAATACTGACCTGCAAGCGTGGAGCGCCCCTCCTGCACCAGTACTGACACTGTAACCAGGGAGCGCCCCCTCCTGCACCAATACTGACCCTGCAAGCGTGGAGCGCCCCCTCCTGCACCAATACTGACCCTGCAAGCGTGGAGCGCCCCCTCCTGCACCAGTTCTGACACTGTAACCAGGGAGCGCCCCCTCCTGCACCAGTACTGACCCTGCAAGTGTTGAACGCTGCCTCCTGCACCTCTGCTGAACCTGCAAGCATAGGGTGCCCCCTCCTGCTCACTACGGACATCGGCACCCCCCTGCAGCCTCCATACTATCACGCCAAATGTGTGTGAACATGTGCAAGATCACAGTGCAATGCGTGAAACCCACAGCAAGTCCGTGACAAACCATCAGAATCTGCAAGTAAGACGTGGATTTTTCTGTGGCGTAAAATGACGCCTCATGTGAATCCACCCTGACAGGCACCGCTGATCACATATCATCCATAACATGCACATTATGGCGGTATCCTCCCCTAAGAGCAGTGACTCCATAGGGGACTGTTTGCTGCTGTGCGGGGTCCTTGCAGGCGGCAGTGCTGGGACGGGGCTCGTGTCCGCAGTTCCGCCGGCGCAGGACGCTTCCCCTCTATTCCCGCTATCTCAGAGGTGGAAGCACACGTGATCGCCACATTTCCACACCTCCTACGATGAATTAGTGATGGGGAGGGGAGCGGATACGGAAATACATGAGGTCGCCTCTCCCTTTGCCTTACCCGATTACTGGATCATGGGGTACATTCTGGATATCGGGGTGCTGACCCTGCCCCTTTTCCTGTTTTAAGCACCAGGTTGTCACTGTCCTGTGCCTGCACCTTCCTGACGCTGACGCGTCTCACTTTATATTCTGCAATTTAATAAACACAATATAAAACCCCAAATCTGTGCCGTAAGTTATTAGCACCACTATTCACCAGCTTCTACTCTAGTTACATCCAAATCTGCATTCACAAATATTGTATGCTGCATGGAAATCTGTCAACAGGGCGCTGACAGCCACTCCACCGGCTGCATTTTCCTTCCCCAAAAGCGCTGTATCCTGGGTACAGACTACAACTCCCACAATGTACAACTACTACTCTCTACAGATTCTGAACCAATAGGATGTGAAGAAGCTCGTATATATAGACTGTATATAGGGAGAGGATGAGACATGATGTGTGAGGTCCTGCCGCCTGAGAGCTCCCAGGAAACGTTGAATGCAGATCTGAATGTGACTGGAGTAGAAGACCTAAGTCATGCATTGAACCAGCAGGGGGAGCACTGGCACGAGATCCTGCAGTGTGAGAGCTCCCTGCAGATCTGGATGTGACTGGAGTATAAGACATGATGGTATGATTATTTGGTAGGACCCCTGGTGGGTATCAGGGTGGTCTTCTTGCTCATACTTCTCGGCTGTGACACTTCCCGCTGGTCAGGATTTTTGGTGGGGGGG